>NC_000074.6:32242178-32384678 GCF_000001635.26 Mus musculus
GATGATATTGCTTTGGTTCACACCCTTGTGGTTGAGCTAGGATTTTGGCCACTGTCTTCATAGACTCTCATCTGTTGGCAATAAGTTGATGCTGCTTGGAAGAGTCACAGGCTACCAGAATCTACATAGCTCAATAATTCAGTTATCCTTAATTATACCTCCTGAGACAGAAATGCTGAAAAATCGCAGCTTTTAGTGACACATCTGGGCACTAGGAATGCTTGTAGGGAGCTCCTGTTACCTAAAATATAGTTTAGTAGTACCACAGGTTTTCAGAACTTAAATAGGAGCTTCCAAATGATACCCTGGTCACATACCAACTATATGATCTTGAACAAGTCACCTGAACTTTCCTTAGCATAAGGGCACAAGAAGCATGTATGGTCCAGGACTCTTGTAGAAATTAAATGCATTAGTGAATGAAAGGTGATTTGTCATGGCCTTGTCTCTAGCTCAAAACTACCCATCCCTACCACTGAAATGCCAGTTGTGTAGTCTCAGGCTCTCCAGATTCATTATCTATGGAAATGAGGTGATAGATCCTTGTCAATTTAGGGGAGATAGTTGCCATTTTGTCCCTCAACATAACAACTCTTAAAAGTTAATTGAAGAGGTGAAATCTAAGGAAAAGTGTTCATGAGTCTGATACAATACATGACTATTCCTTTGATTGATATCCATGACAGATTGAAAACCAGATCTGTGGTCATCTTGGGACCACTGACTTCAGCAGCCTATGTGGTAAGAGGTAATTGAGGAGTATGGCATGACTAACTGTGGTGGCTTGAGTGATAATGGTTTATTTATTTGAGTGCTTGGCTTCTAGTTCATGGAATTGCTTTGGAAGGATTAGGAGGTGTAGCCTTGTTGGAGGATGTATGTTACTGGTGGTGGGCCTTAAGGTTTCAAACGCTCATACCAGGCCCCTCCTGCCTATGGACCAAGATGTAAGTTCTTACCTACTGCTCTGGCACCATGCCACCATCTTTTCCACTACAATGACTATTAACTAAGTGTCTGAACCTGTAAGCAAGATCTCAATTAAATGCTTAAAAAATAAGTTGTTATGGACATGGTGTTTCTTCACAGCAGTAGAACAGAAGCTAAAACAACATCTATGAAGAGACTCAGAGTGCAGAAGCCAGATGTGGCTTGGTAACCTACTAAAGACCACTGTATTTGGGTATAGACTGTTAAGAGTTAGGAGTACAATGGAAGGCCATAGTAAGGAAACTGAGTACACTATCAGGTTAGAGGTGGGTTGGAGCTCTGAGTGGTCTATCTGATGCCCAAATCCTAGATGCTTTCTAACCAAAGGCTTTGAGTACACTATTTATCAGACATAGAAAGCAATAACTTGCAGTCTTACTATAGCTGCTGAAATATTTGTTGGCCATCCAAGAACACAAATAATAATAATAATAATAATAATAATAATAATAATAATAATATTATTATTTAGTTTTGAATAGTAACTTCCTGACTATGTATGGACCTAGTTCAGATTTTCAAAATGTGTTGGGGATTTGGGGAGACTTTTGATCGAATCTTTAGTTGTATTGACTAAAGCTTGAGTTGAAGTTTAAATAACTATGAACAACAGCTACTTTTGTTTTTCTCCTTTTGAATAACCAAGTTTTTTCAGTTCATTTATCCTATTGCTTTTGCTAACAATTTGCTAGCTAATATCTTTTTTTCCTGACCTTTTTCTATATATTAGGGCATTGATATCCCATGTCACTACAATGAAGAAATTCATATATTCTTTATTATGCCTGTCACTTCATTAATATATCATAGAATTGGAAGAAAATACCCAAGGCTTTTGTAGGTAAAATGACTTCATAGAAAATTCAAAGGCAGCTGCAAGAGTCTAAAAGAATCAGAGTAGAAGACAAAGTTTCTAGTCTGACTTTTAGAAAGGGACATAGAGAAGGCAGGGAGACTGGATGGTCTGTTTTAATTTGCAGTGTGGTATCAGCAATAATTGACATGAATGCGGAAGCACCCTGGAACCAAAGCTGACCCTTTCTAAAAACAGCCCTTGGGAAAGATGGCTCAGAATAACTGACAGACTTCAGGGCATGGTAACCAGGGATCCTTGCTTGACCACACTGACTGTAGTTGAAGTTCTTATGCTAAGAAGAGTGGAGGGTTACTGTCTTAATTAGAGTTTCCATTGCTGTGTGGAAACATGCCTGAAAGCAACCTGGGGAGAAAGGATTTATTTAGCTTATACTTCCAAATAACTGTTCATCACTGAAGGGAGCAAGAACTCAAACAGGGTAGGAACCTGGAGTCAGGAGCTGATGCAGCACGTCGTGGAGCAGGATTGCTTACTGGCTTGCACCCCATGGCTTGCTCAGCATGCTTTGTTATAGAATCCAGAACCACCAGTCCAGGGATGGCATCACCCACAATAGGCTGGGTCTTCACACATCAATGACTTCTTAAGAAAATTCCCTACAGGCCTGCATACTACCCCATCTTATGGAAGTATTTTTTTTTTTTTTAGTTGAGGTTCCTTCTTCTCTGATGACTCTAACTTGTAACATAAAAACTAGCTGGAATAGTTTCTCAGCTACCATTTTAGATGGAGCAGTTCCTAATGGAGGCAGCTGTCCTGTGTATGCCGAATGTCTAGAAGCATCCTTGGCTTTTACCTACTCAATGATAGTAGCATCTTCCAAGGCATGACAATCTAAACTGTCTATAGATACTACAAACTTGTCTTGAGGAAAAGAAAACTGCCCCACCCCAGCCCTGTGAGTACTCTAGTTCAACGAAATTTAAACAAACTTTAGGATGTTCCTTAGGAAAATTATAAAATTAGAGGCGGAGAAATACAAGCATTGTGACTGCCACATCATGATTATTAAAAACAAAGAAACAGTAATAACAAAAACAGGAACAAATGATATTTAGAATCCAAAGTAAGTAGTACACCTCTGGAACAACAGCCTACTAATAAAATATTAATTTTTAGTGAAAATAAAGGTTTTGTTGTTGTTGTTGTTGTTGTTGTTAGAAATAAGTTAATGGTTAACTGAGTTAACTTAAATTCAAAGACTGCTAAAGAGAATTTAAAACTAAATGGAAGCTGAGTGAAGTAGAACTTGCATGCAATCTTGGCCCTGAGAAGGCTGAGGCAGGAAGATCACCGCAATTTTTAGGCTAGCCTAGGCTGCATAGTGAGAGTCTGTCTTAAGCACCAAACGAAAAAAAGAGTCAATGGATTCTCCTTCAGCTTAGTGTGTCATATTGTGCCACAAAGTCAAGTTTACTTACTTGGGAGATTATATTAGTAACATTCAAAAAACAAACAAAAAAGAAAGGAAGAGAGACAGACAGACAGACAAGCAAACCACCACCACCACCACCAAAATAAAATAAAATAAAATAAAAATAAAAATAAAATAAAAATTCCTCTAATTAATTACCTGACTTAGTCAAGGGAAAGCAATTCATTTTGGCTCATGGTCTCAGAGGATTCAGTATTTGACTGTGTGACTCTGCAAACTTGAGGAGAGCATCATGGTGCATGCTGGAGAAGAGAGTTGTTCACATCACCCGGCCCAGAAGCAGAGAGTGATACAGGAATCAACCAGGGAAAAGGTTGCCCCAATGACTTATCCTCAGTGACCTAATCCCTCTACCTCTATTCCACTTCCTAAGCCTTTCAGAATCTCCCCACAAGTTGTTGCCAGCTAGGGACCAAGCACTGAACATAAGACTTTGTATTCAAACTATGTATCCAATCTATATGTGTTCAAACTATGACAGAGATGAGCAAATATTCCCCCTGTAATAGGTGAATATAGTGCCATGACTGGCTGCAATGACCCCATATTAAGTGCAATAGTGACATCATAGAAATTAAGTTTGGGAAATAAATTCAGAAATGAAGCAGATAAAGGTCATGATGTCAAGCATTACAGGTTTGTTTTCCACCTACTATCCTGAACTTTTGCTTTCAGGCTTTTTTTGCAAGGCCATGGGTACCAGCAACCCTCCTTAACTCTCCTGGATGGTAGAGCCAAGCCCACGTCATTGGAAGTGGTACTTATGTGGCTGTCTCATTGCAAGTAACCCAGATCTTAGCCCAGTTGCTTCCCTTCTGGACTATTCCAGGCATTCTCTGGATTCTGAGTCTCTCTTTCCCCAAAGATTCAGAGAGACTCCTTCAGGACAGATCTCATTTTCCCTTCTCTTTATTCAAAAGTCTCCCAGTTTTCTTTCTTCATTCACAGCAAAAGCAGAGTTTCCACCATGGCCACCAAAGTCTTATTTCTTGATACTCAAAACACTGTCTAGAGACTAGCCACAGCAATAGAGTAGAGCAGTGCTTCCTCTGACCAACTGAGTTGGGATAGGCAATTTAGCAAGAACTCTGTAGGATTTAGATATGCACTAGGTCTCAGAAGTTTCATCTATTGGGAATGACCTATAGTTGTTTCTCCAACTTTCCTTTCTCATGGCTTAGTCTTCTGTAGCTAATTGGTGTTCCTCTGGACACTCAACCTATGCATACTCCTGTCCCAGGAACTCTGTTTTTCCATTCACTCCCAGTTCTTGTTTCTAGTGCTACTTCTTTCAAGATGCTTCTGTTACCATCGTAAGTAGGCACCTTTAAGATCCTGATGCTGCCTTGCCCTATTCTCTAGCCCTGTGACCACAGTGTTTAAGTTTATCTACCTCCTTGAACATATTGGTGCATATTTTTTTCTCCTGATCGTTGGAAGAGACTTTGTCTGTTATTTTGATCATTGCTGAATGTCCAGCTACTGGAACAATCTCCAGCACGAAGCAGGCTCTTGCTCAATCCCTGTTGACTCAAGGAATGAACAACTAAAACTGTGCAGTTCTATGTGACTAATTCCCTGGAGAAGGAAGAAGTGTCATAAGAAAACAGTGGGTGGGGGCTTTTCTTCCTGCAGTGCTATCCTGGCTGGCTCCAGACATCAGTCTCATTATCCTAGGATGATGCTCCTTTCAAGAAGCCTGGAAACGAATCGAAGCTAAAGACAAGCATCTGGCTGCAGGGTAGATTCTCTTCTCTTTCAGCAGATAAAGCCCAGATCAAGAAGAGGAATCCAGAACAAAGCTCCAAGATACAATCTCTCTTCTGGTACATGGGAAGATCAGGCTGCGTGTTTAGTTTTGAGAGTTGTTTAGACGACTTCCTTCCTTCCTTCCTTCCTTCCTTCCTCCCTCCCTCCCTCCCTTCCCTCCCTCCCTCCCTCTCTTCCCTCCCTCCCTTCCCTCTCTCCCTCCTTTCCCTCCCTCCCTCCCTTCCCTTATTCCCTCCCTCCCTCCCTCCCTCCCTCCCTCCCTTCCTTCCTTCCTTCCTTCCTTCCTTTGGGACCAAAACAGCTAATGCATCTGAAATACACAAGTCTATTCTTGTCCAGGTAAAGATTAATCTGAATCTCTCCTTCAAAGCTACCTGTTTCTCCATTTGTTGAAGGATCTGCCTGGAAAATATTAAAATAGTAGTAGGACTTGGTATTATATATCTGAAGTAGATGGGCATGTTTTCTCTGTCTTCTTGTGGATCTTTAAGATGAACTTGAGATAGGGTAAATGGTAAACCTGGAGTCTTAGGTGGCTAGGAAAAGAGCAGTACACAATGTGGAAAAGGAATGGAATAAAAACACAACAGACTTAATTGTTACACACTGCACACTTTCTTTCACTGTCAAAAGCTATGTTATAATATTGACAGGAAGAAAGGCTATGACAGCTGAAAGGTGGAAAATATGAATAGGGTTGAAGGACAATTAAAGTCTAAGGACATTTTGTTCCAATCTGTTTGCCAACCAATGTATTCTGAAGGGCCATTAGAGAAAAAGCAAATCTTTCTGCTTATCCCACACTTAGCCTGAATTCAGTTTAAATGAGTATTTTTCACAGGGAGCAAAGGCATCTTGCCTTTGAAGCCAGACACAGGGGAAGCTTCAAGTGTAGTTTGGTTTTGCATGGAAAGGAGAAACCATCACCTAGGAGGTTTTCAAGTGGCACTTGATACAACTGAATGACTATGAGTGCATGCAGCAAGAGACCCTGGCCATATGATACACAAATGTACCAAAAATGACTGTCGAATGAAGTACAGTCATTGTCTTTATTCAAGTTTCTCATTTGGGATTATTTTTTTGTTTTTGGTTCTGTTTGTTTGTTTGTTTGTTTGTTTGTTTTTGTACCCTTTTTCTTCCCTCTCGTCTCTCCCCTAACCCCATGTCTCTCTATACCTCTCTGTATTCGCAAACAAATATATAAATTTCAGGTATTTTAGGTTTAGTTATAATGAATGTTTCTGGAAACAACGTAACTATTTCACCCCTCAATTTTGGAGGAACAACACTTGGTTCTTAGCTAGATCTCTATCAGCTTTGCCTGGTAACTGTCCTTCTTCACAGGGACATGACTTTGAGTTCAGGCCAGGGATTATGTCTCGTGGGCTGAGGAAGTGCCAGTGTAAGCAAATTTAAAGTCATTAGCCACCAAATCCAGCATAATTTGGGAAGTAACTGAAATCAACATTTAAAGCTCATTTTTCCCTAGCTCAAGCTCCCAAGTGACCACTGACTATTTAAAAAGCAAAGTTTTTGTGATTGCCAACTTTTGGAATAAATGGTTGGGATTAGGTATTTAAATCCATTTACCTAATAATGACTCAAAGACACCACCTGGTTCTTAAATTCTCAAATGGCGCTTTGATTAAAACTAACCAACCAATTCTCTGATATATGTAGCAACACTCCAGCAGTTATCCAGGATAACTCATTCCCTTCACACAAAAGTCTGTTTTCTACCTTTTAAGGATATGTTAAATGACTTGATGTAAAGGTAAATATATCACTGTGGTTAGCAATAAAGTGAGCAGTGTCTTCTTGTCTCTCAGGATGATACCCTGACAATCCCATTGCAATTTGATGGTTTTGAGCCAGGAAGAAGAAAAAAAAAATAGCTACAAGTATTCCAAAACTTAGGAGTGGGTTAGGAATTCAATAGCATTTCTAAATTGCTTCCAAAACATTTTAAAAGATAAGTTTTAGAGCAGAAAAAAATACAGAAAAAAAACCCTCCAAATCTAAATCTGCTGTACAACCTTAAAGCACATGTGCAATTCATAGCAAGGGCTGTGTGCATGAATATATGAGGGTGGAATGCGGCCCAACCAGAGTTCCTGAATGATAACATGGTTATCAAATGGTGCATCCTCCCGCCTCTCTGGGTTTGCTCTGTTGCATTTGGCAGATTTATGAGAAATTCACATGATTTGGCTAATTCTGAACACTACTAACAGGATCATTATCTTGTCAATCAAAACACAATTCTTCAGCCCTCTGTTCCTGAAGAAATATGTTTCCTTTCAACTGGAACCTTTACCCCCACCAAATAATTTGATAGCAGTTCCAATATGTGTTTCTAGTTTGAGCAAAGGAAGCATTACTTTCCTGGGAGGCACTAATATTTTGGTAGAGATCTTAAAGATAACAGCTAGCTTAGAAACCTTATCCAGAAGATACACTGACCTTTTTGATTGATGGTGGATAAACTCCTGGGACACAGATGTAGGCGAGTTGTAGGTCAGATTACACAAACTCATATCATCTTCTATCTAATACTCCTTCCTGCCTTTAGCAAACCAGCATCTTTCTCTACATCCACTTCAATCTTTGGAACCATGTGTTCTCCAAAACACCTCTTTCCGTTGGAAGTGAGTGAACTTAAACTCATTTCCAATGGAAATTTACTTGTCTTGTGTACTGCTCTCTCACCGGCTCGCTTTCTGTCATGAACATTGTTGCTGATCCTAACAAGAAGATCATAAGCTAGTATTTAGTTCAGAGATCAACATGATGGCTCATTTATTTGGGTCTGTCTCTATTATCCTTCAAATACACACGATGAAGCTCAAACCCCAGTTTGGTAATATTTGAACTAGGTCCTTTGTGTGTCGTTAGGTTCAAATGAAGTCACAGGGGTGAGGAATACATGGGTTTATAAGGTGGGGAGCTCTTTTTCTCTGTTTGTCAGTGAAAGTGATCCATGTGGTAGTAGCACATCCATGAGCGCAGTCCTGATATGGCCACCTTTCCCCAAGGGATTCTGTCCCTTTCCACTGTAATGGTAATTATGTATCCCCTGTAATGGTGGGTAAGACTTGCAACCAAGGGCACATTACACATCTTTGGGGGATGGAGAAACCACTATAATGACTGTAACCCTACATGGCATGGTGAATGGTGTTTACCACCTGAGTGCAGAGATGCTCCAAGGATGGCTGATTACGAGAACATGCATGGAGTAGGTCATAGCAAGCTGTAGAATCAATAGCATGATCTTTCTTATGAGTGATACGGAAGGCAATAAAGATCCAGCTGTTTTCTCAGGAAAAACGTGCCTGTACCAGGGAATGATTGTATTGGGAAAACGTCATGTGAACGCAGCCTTTCCCCTTAGCCTCTGATTTGGCAGAGAACATGGAAGAAAGTGGGAAGGTTGGTCTAGTCATTTCTTTTTCCTTTTCCATTTGTGTGTCTGTGTGTTTGCATATTTGTGGACATGCATTTGTGCATGTGGAGGCCCAAAGTAGACACTGGAAATGATCTTTGAATGCTCTTCCATGTTATACAACAAAGCAGTGTCTGTCAATCAAATCCAGAGCTCACCAATACAGTTACTTTCACTAGCCACCTTGTTCTGGGGATCCCCTGTATTTGCCTTGTGAAACTAGAATTTCAGGCAGGCCATTGAGCCAACCCACTCTTTGTAGTTTCTGCATCTGTTCTAGGTAGAGATCCAAACTATTTCCATCACACATAATCACTTAATCACTGGTGTAGCTCTGCAGCCCTGGCCTGCCATTTGTTATTGGGGGTAAGAGGCAAGGGAAGTAGAATACAAGTCAGATCTGTCCTAAATATTTTTGTTGTTGTTGTTGTTTTGTTTGTTTTAATGAGATTCAGAAAGTAGAAAGCCATGAGAAGAGTCTATGTGGAGGATGAGAACAGGGTCCATCCTTTGATAGAAAGAGAACAAAACTCTATGATTAAGCATGCATTAGAGAGTCCTCCCAAGAGCCTGGTATTAGGAAATGAAAATTATGGAAAACTCTCTATCTGAAAAACTTTTAATTGTTAAAAATTTCAAATCAAGAGAGCCTCTCTTAACCTGACTAGTGAGACTGTGGGATACGGAGGTGGATGGAGTCAGCCTGAGGGCTATGAAAGGGAGGAGACTGAGTAATATAGCAACCTATTGCTCCTTGAGATAAAAGTGTACAACCAGACACAACATGACAGAAATTAGTCCCTGATGGACTGACTCAGAGGAGCCATTAAGGGAGTTTAATTAGCACAAAGCACAATCTGAGATTCCTACAAATGTCAGGGCTGGAAGAAACTAAGGAAAGATGGCATTTATGAGGAAATTTGATGAGGGAGATGAGGTGGTGTGTGTGTGTATCTGGGGAGGGGGGGTTAATGCCCACTGCACTAGGTAACTTAGCACTAGAGAAACAGGATAGTTAAGATCAAGTTTATCTTAGTGTGGACCCCAGAACTGGTAATGGTTCATGGTAGAATGTGACTTTTACAAAGTAGGAGAGGCTTCAATAGATCTGAATAGTTTGAACTAAAATGTAAACAGGGTTCCTGCCATGCTCAAGCAATCAAGAGGGGATGAGAGATGGACAAAGAGGATAAAGGAGTGTGTCCTGGTCACTAGAAGGCAAATATGGAAATATTTGTATAACGCTGGAATTTTTAGGGAAATGAACAGAAAACGGAGTGATATAGTCAGCTTCTGGATATTCTTAAGGCCAGAGCAACATTTCACAAAGGACAAGACAGATAAAACAGGGCAATTGAACAGTTACTCATGTGGAGTATATGGGGAACTTTATGGGGAACATTTCTCCTTGGACAGAAAGTAGAATGGAGTGGAGATTTCTAACTAAACAGCTTTGTTGGGATGGTAGAAAGGCAAAGACCATGACACTGGCAAGGGTCAATCTAAATTCATGGACTAGTTATGGTGTACATATAGTGTGACCCTATTCCCTCTTAGGCCTGAACTGAGCCAATTATCCTTTTCATGAATGGAGAGATCTCGGTGATGGGAAGATGCACAAAGTACACAAAGGTACCAAGACAACATCTCGACCTTGGATCAGGAGGCCATCAAACTTCCATTAAGTGACTGCAGATAACAGAGAACTAGGTGAGCTAATGTCTCCTATCTATCCCACTGTACATTGACCTTCTAAGTTACTATAAATTACATGTCTGTGTGCGTGCGTGTGTGTGTGTGTGTGTGTGTGTGTGTGTGTGTGTGTGTGTGTGTGTGTGTGTGTGTGTGTGCATGTATGAATGCATCTGAGTCTGGCATATAAATGACACATTCCATGACATGCTTGTGGAGGTCAGGGGTTTGAATTTTTTTTTCCTTATTCATGTGTTCAGAGATTGTAACCAGGCTATCAGATTAGAGTGCTACAAGCTTTGTACTGGGCGAGCTACCATACTGACCATGCCCATCCCCAATTGCTCTTTTGAGAAAGTAGTGATTGGATATTTTCATGATGAATATTATTTATCCCCTGAGCTTTCTAATACCAATTATCATTTGGACTCATAGTCCTTCAAAGAGTCTGGTCATTCTGGGTTTATATAATGCATCAGACTCTTAGAGACATGACCAAACAAACAGATGCCTGTAAATATGGTATAAATAGGAGTTAAGGGGTTTATGCAAAGGAAAAATAGTACTTTCAGGAGCCATAGGTTTTGGGTGAAAGTTCAAGTACCCAAGTAAGCAACCTAGATGTGAATTGTTGAGGACCTATGAGTCATAAGGCTATTGCGATTCCTTTTTTTTTTTTTTTTTTTTTTTGGTCAGATGCAGAGCTAACCGATAAGATGCTAATCATGGACACACCACACATTTGGCCACAGGACATGGACTAATCATGCTGAGAATGACTGAAAAGTTCTCTCCATTCTAACTGGCTATTATAGTGCTGGTGCAGGATGTTGTTGGGAGAGAATTGTCACTGCCAGTCCTGCTCAGTAATGTCAGGTAGGATGTACCTACTGGTGCAATAGTGGCACAGCTGTTAAAGTACAACCAACTGCATTTAAGGGAAGATCCACAGAAGGTAAGTCAAATCTTTACCTGTAAGTAAAGACCTTACTTTATGGGGATGGGGAAGTCATAGGCTCCAGTGGGGAAGCCGTTGTATTGCTCTGGTAAACAGATGTGATATAGCTGTCAAATTATTTTCAAAATATTTGTGTTTACATGATAGTGTCTCAATTCTGTCAGCTTCTGTAATAGAGATAAACTTTTTTTTTGCAATGAATTGTTTGTGTACTGAAAATACTCATAATTTTCAAGCTCTTGAAAATAAGTGAGTATTGCTGTGTCACTGTGACCCAATGCTCAGTCACAGACATCTAAATCCTTCCCTCCAAGGCTCATGAAATATAGCAAAAGAGGGTGGCTCCCACAACCACCACTACCACCAAAAAAACCAAACCAAACCAAACCAAACAAAAACTAACCAAACCAAAACAAGACAAGACACAGCTCTTAATTATTAAGAGCCAGAAGAGGAGGTGTAATGTTATATAGCTATTTCCTTTGAATTCAAACATGCCATTAGAGAGGAAGAAGGCTTATAAGATGGAGGAAGCAAAGGAAACTGAAAAGGTTTAAGAAGTAAATCTGTAAGACTTAGGAAACTCCTAAAACATACAGTGTTCCCAAGGCTCCCTCAAGTTTATAAAAAAAGTAAATAACTGTTGGCTGGAGGAGACTCTGATTGGCCAAGCTGCCTGGGAAGTTGTGGACAGAAAGTTTCAGAGATACAGTTTTCATGAAACATCTCTCATGCTGGGATGTGATTTCCACAGCATAGCTGTTCTTTTCATCACCTGTGCTCCTATAAGTAACAACACAATCAACTCACTGTTTAAGCTACATTTATGCACAATCAGTTATGTGCTATGTCATTGGTGATGTAACAGAGGTGAACAGATATTCATTCATGTCTCTCTGGAAAAGGTCATATCAAAGTTGCAAGGGAAATAAACTAGGGACTTTACAGTGATACGAGAGCTGCACTCCATGTATTTCTCTTTGCACAATACCACAGCACAGAGTAAAGAATGGCCGCCTTCCTCATTACTGAGAGCTTTTGAAAAAGTTTTCATTTATTTTTATTTGTCTCTGTAACTCCTTCCATGGGTGTTTTGTTCCCACTTCTAAGGAGGGGCATAGTGTCCACACTTCAGTCTTCATTTTTCTTGAGTTTCATGTGTTTAGCAAATTGTATCTTATATCTTGGGTATCCTAGGTTTTGGGCTAATCTCCACTTATCAGTGAGTACATATTGTGTGAGTTCCTTTGTGAATGTGTTACCTCACTCAGAATGATGCCCTCCAGGTCCATCCATTTGGCTAGGAATTTCATAAATTCATTCTTTTTAATAGCTGAGTAGTACTCCATTGTATAAATGTACCACATTTTCTGTATCCATTCCTCTGTTGAGGGGCATCTGGGTTCTTTCCAGCTTCTGGCTATTATAAATAAGGCTGCTATGAACATAGTGGAGCATGTGTCCTTCTTACCAGTTGGGGCATCTTCTGGATATATGCCCAGGAGAGGTATTGCGGGATCCTCCAGTAGGACTATGTCCAATTTACTGAGCAACAGCCAGACTGATTTCCAGAGTGGTTGTACAAGCCTGCAATCCCACCAACAATGGAGGAGTGTTCCTCTTTCTCCACATCCTCGCCAGCATCTGCTGTCACCTGAATTTTTGATCTTAGCCATTCTGACTGGTGTGAGGTGGAATCTCAGGGTTGTTTTGATTTGCATTTCCCTGATGATTAAGGATGTTGAACATTTTTTCAGGTGCTTCTCTGCCATTCAGTATTCCTCAGGTGAGAATTCTTTGTTCAGTTCTGAGCCCCATTTTTTAATGGGGTTATTCGATTTTCTGAAGTCCACCTTCTTGAGTTCTTTATATATGTTGGATATTAGTCCCCTATCTGATTTAGGATAGGTAAAGATCCTTTCCCAATCTGTTGGTGGTCTTTTTGTCTTATTGACAGTGTCTTTTGCCTTGCAGAAACTTTGGAGTTTCATTAGGTCCCATTTGTCAATTCTCAATCTTACAGAACAAGCCATTGCTGTTCTGTTCAGGAATTTTTCCCCTGTGCCCATATCTTCAAGGCTTTACCCCACTTTCTCCTCTATAAGTTTCAGTGTCTCTGGTTTTATGTGAAGTTCCTTGATCCACTTAAATTTGACCTTAGTACAAGGATATAAGTATGGATCGATTCACATTCTTCTACATGATAACAACCAGTTGTGACAGCACCAATGGTTGAAAATGCTGTCTTTCTTCCACTGGATGGTTTTAGCTCCCTTGTCGAAGATCAAGTGACCATAGGTGTGTGGATTCATTTCTGGGTCTTCAATTCTATTCCATTGGTCTACTTGTCTGTCTTTATACCAGTACCATGCAGTTTTTATCACTATTGCTCTGTAGTAAAGCTTTAGGTCAGGCATGGTGATTCCACCAGAGGTTCTTTTACCCCTGAGAAGAGTTTTTGCTATCCTAGGTTTTTTGTTATTCCAGATGAATTTGCAGATTGCTCTTTCTAATTCGTTGAAGAATTGAGTTGGAATTTTGACAGGGATTGCATTGAATCTGTAGATTGCTTTTGGCAAGATAGCCATTTTTACAATGTTGATCCTGCCAATCCATGAGCATGGGAGATCTTTCCATCTTCTGAGATCTTCTTTAATTTCTTTCTTCAGAGACTTGAAGTTTTTATCATACAGATCTTTCACTTCCTTAGTTAGAGTCACGCCGAGATATTTTATATTATTTGTGACTATTGAGAAGGGTGTTGTTTCCCTAATTTCTTTCTCAGCCTGTTTATTCTTTGTGTAGAGAAAGGCCATTGACTTGTTTGAGTTTATTTTATATCCAGCTACTTCACAATTTAGGAAACTGTGGGAAAAATATGCTCAGATCTAAGATGATCTGAATTATCTATGAATAGAGCACAAACAGAATCTCAAACAGAAAGTATCCCAATGCTCCTCGTAGACTTCAGTGCAATGGGAACCCAGGCTAGCCTTTCTTATTCCCCACAGGGATGGCTACTTCAACATTCGTACTTCATTTAGAAGAGAAATTTTGAATGAAATTTCTCATACATTCAAAAAAACTTTGGATTTATAAAGGTATTTTGTATCCTACATTCACCTGAGAAACAACACTCACTCTCTGCACTCGTATTTGTCAAACAATCAAGCACATTTGAAGGCACAACTCCATCTAAGCTGGGAGAGAGATCCCTTCTTCCAACTGTTTTGTTTTCCATAGAATTATAGATACACTTCTCCAAAGAGTAGTAATTTTTTTACTGCCACAGCTTTATTCATAATACATTATCTTTTACAATGTAATTGCAAAATATAGTTTACAGATCACCTGAGACCATTATTTTACGTCACTGTGTATAGCCATTGGGAAGAACAACTTTTTCAATATCAAAACTGAGGCTGGGAGGCATGCTTCATTAATCTCCAGGTCTGTAGAGACATGGTCTTTAGCAATAGGTTCCGATGATGATAAAAATTTATCACTTGTGTGCCTCTTCATAGTAACTTAATACTTCATAATAACTTCTTCTTCTGACAGCACCTATCTCTATGTTCCCTCACTCAAATGTTGTCCCCCTAACCCCAACCCCAGTTTCCTTCATAAAACAACCAAATACAGAATTTGGGAGTTAGCTTAACAGTAGAGAATGAGCCCCTTCCCACAAAGCTACCCAAATCTGCCCCCTGAGGGTTTGGAGGAATCAAGAGTCAAACTGAAAGATGATTGGTGCATGTTTTCTCCAATGGACAGCAGCCTGTCAGGGAGAGCATTCACTCTTCTCCATCTGTGTATTATGTGCTCCGTGCACTGCATTGGCTTGGATCCATCCTTTCAGTTGCTAATCAGTTTTTAGGGTTTTTAATCACAGTTGTCAGGGTTTTTAAATCAAACACCAAAGATCCTCCTCTTGCACACAGTGGCTCCTAATGTCCCGAAATCACACAAATTTAGGGTTTCCATCCCAAAAAGAAATCCTGATTTCTGCAGGTGACCTGTTACTGTTTATCTCTCTTATGCTGAGAGACATTTTAAATGTACCTTACTTTTTACTTAAATGATCTTTGGGGTTACTATACGTTACGTTGCAAATGTCACATGGATTACTTGAAGTTCTCTCAGAAGTGGCAGAGGATCCGCCATTTTATTCCATGGTAATATAGACACTTCATTTTTGAACAGTCTGTTGGTTAAGGTGTTTGTTTCTCTGACTACACCATTCTTTCATTACATATTTCTCCCAAATTTTTTTCCTTTTAAAGACTACGTAGCTTCAAGGTTTGTGGATATACCACCATCTCTTAATATCTTGCTAAATCCCATCATTCGGAAGTCTTCTTTCTGTGGTTTCCTAAAATTATACTGAGATCTCCCCTCATTTGTGGAACAGGAATTTCAAGACACCTAGCCAAATCCTGAAACCATGGATGGTACCAAGCATATGTTTGCTATGGGTTTTCTATGCAAAGCCTTTGTGATATTTAATTTATAATTTAGACATAATTAGAGATTAATAAGAGCAATTAAAACAATTTACACATACTGTTCCAGTTTATGCAATAAGTGGAATATGCACTAAATGATTAATGGGCAAGTAGTGCAGACAACATGCATACTAGGGACAAGGAATGGATTTATGTCCTTTACAGAAGGGGGCATTGATGTCATGCCATTCATTGCATTACTCAGAAGAGTGAGAAATTTGGAACTTGCAAGTTATTTCTTTTTGGGACATTTCACTTCATTTTTTTCAAACCTGGGTATTCCAGTTAACTGGGACCTTATGAAGCACAGCTGTGGATGAGAAAGTCCCAATGTGTCAGATCCTCGCTGGAGCATGCACTCATTGTATTTTTAATTGTATCACAGTTAGTTTTTATTTCTTTTACAGGCAATTTGTAAATTCAGTGACAACAACATTTATAGCCTGTACTTTATGTTTAGCCATGCTGAATTGCAAACCTTACACTAATATTCAAACAAGAAATGTCTCTGCAGTGTTTTTATTCTAGAATGGTATACAATGTCTGGACAACTAGCTTAGCCATATATTGCCACAATGACAAATGTTGGAGCTAATCATATTTCCTGCATCTGCTTATTTCGGATGTTACTTTACATTTTGATTCCTGACCCTAGAATTCCAAGTTTGATGACATATTTGTGCATGCTGATCTCTGGCTCCAGAGTTTATTCCTTTTTCTAAAAGAAAAAAATGTTTTCACAAATCTCTTCCTTAAAAATTAATTAACTAACTTAGGTTAACTCTTTGAATAATAAATATATCTTTCTTTCTCTCTGCGTTTTTCTATGACTACTTTAAATCAAGTTGAATGGCAGAAAATTAAAAGCAAATAAACACTCTGGAGTGATTACATAACTGAATACTTTTCATGTTATTTCTCCACCCAATTCTTTTCATGCAGGAATTACTCTGTATCTGGGTTCATTTCAGGAAGGTGGTAATTAATAATGGATGCCAACCCGTAGGGCAGTGGCTCTCAACCTGTGAGTTGTAACCCCTTTAGGGTCACATGTCAGACATCCTGCATATCAGGTATTTACATTACAATTCATAACAGTAGCAAAATTACAGCTATGAAGAAACAACGAAATAATTTCAGGGTTGGGGGTCACCACAAAATGAGGAACTGCATAAAAGGGCTGTAGCCTTGGGAAGGTTGAGAACCAACACCGCTTTAGGGTTTAAGAAAGAAAGCCTTTATGATTTCCCCACAGTTGGCATTTCTAGGCTCCGCCAGATAATAGGCAGCAGAGTGTTTCTACTGTTGCCTTTCACTCCCATTTCCTTAAGTTTTAAACAAGCAGGCATGGCTCAGCAATCGCTAAGGTCTCCTTCACACTGCATTACCATGCTATTCTTAAACCCCTTGGCACTCCTCTTTTGCTGTTGACATAGCCCTAGACTATCCGGGAGGAGAGTCCAAAGTTGCTATAAATCTTTCAAATCCTTAGACTTCACTAGGTGTTGCTTTACATTTCAATACTGATGATGAATGAAGAAGAAGCTGCCGGGCAGATGTGACACTGTTGGCTCCACCAGGGAAATGCAAGATTTTCCAAACCCAACGATTGTGTGTGTGTGTGTGTGTGTGTGTGTGTGTGTGTGTGTGTGTGTGTGTGCATGTGTGCATGCATGTGTACATACATAGATGTGTGTGTGTGTGTGTGTGTGTGTGTGAGTGTGTGTGTGTAAAAAGATTAAAAGTCTTTATTTGGCAGATTGAACATAAAATTAGCTAATAACTTAAAAAAATTCTCTTATTTGATGGCTCCTCATTTAGTTTTAAAGCCTTATAAAAGACAATGAGGGAAACACTAAGCAAATTAAGTGAGGCAGAGAAAGCAGGGTAACAGAAAGGGATCCCTGGCCAAAGGGAGCAAGATGTAGGGTCTGCACATGAATGAATGCAGGGTGCAGTAGTAAATGGTACTTCCCATCATCTCAGGGCTCCACAATTTACTGACCTTACCCTATACAGACATGTACATTAGCCTGGAATGTCCAGAAGAAGAGGACTTTGTACTGTAATGTTTCATACATGAGTGTTGAAGCCAACTGCTATCTATACAGGCTTTGCAATCTTTGAATGGTTTACTAATCTACCTGTATTATTATCTACAACATAAAGATAATGAATACATCATATATAAATGCATATATGTACACACATGTATATATACACATATACACATTGAGTAAGGACTAAGTAAGATGATATATTTATATTTTGGAGTAGAATGCTTGCATGCATAGAGTTATTGTTTCAACATATATTTAGTGAACTTATATTATATTCTATGTCAAATGATGGTCTGAATAACGGGCCTATTTCTATGAGTAGATAAAGAGTCTTGGCCCAGTGAAGCTTCTTGGGGCCCATAGTTAATAAGTGGCCTACACAACAGGGTGTCCTCTGAAAACTCGAAGACCGAAGTTGCTGAAAATGAAGTGATAGATAAAGACTCCATTCATTATCTCTATCTTGCAAATAATAATACAGGAGATTTAGTAAGCCATTCAAAGATGGCAAAGCCTGTATAGACATCCATTGATCTCAGCACACATGGATGAAGCAGAAGTATTCTGGTTTTCCTAGAACAGCAAGCTTTCTCGTGGTTTGGCATCTGAAGGACTTGGCCAGTGGTTACTTGGCTATTTTATCAAGTATTCATGTGTGTTGTTAAGTTTTCAAGATTTAAAAAGGAAAGCAACCACATGGAACAAATTACTACCAAATAAATCGTTACTCTTCACTGGAAGCTTCTAATCTCTGGTAAGTACATTCTTCAGATTTCAAAGTCGTGTGTAAGAAACTTAAGGCCACATTCTTCCAGTAGTTTTTACAATAAGGGGTATATAAGAATATCATGTGTTTGGTAACACTTGCTGCCATTTTGCCGAAGTAATTTTGGAGAAAAAAAAAACTATCATTGTTTCAAAAGGGAAGTAGCCTTATGTCTGTAGTTAGGAGTTTAGAGTGTGGTAGCTATGGATTCATTTTTTCAATCTCCTAGGCATGTGCAGAATGTGGATTCACCTGATAGCAGCTTTCATACCTCTACCGTTTGCGTTTTTGGTGTCCTTGCTCTGTGTGTGTGCTAGACTTTCCTAGTACTTACAGACATCATAGAATCACCTGACCGGAGATAGTGCTGTAAGTACCCAGTGGGAGACAGTCTTAAACAAAGACAAAAATGAGACTCCGTATTGCTCACTCCAGATTTGGTGATTAGCCCAACCCATGGGATTATACCTATTTAGTAAAAGCTACTGTGTCCTGACCTTCCATGTGGAGGTAAATGTCTGCATTTTAACAAGTTCTTTAGTGGAGACAGTACCATTACCAATGGGGTTATAGGTTATGATATCTTCTTAAATCTGTGATGGGGTCAGGAATTGAATTCCAGGCCATCTGGCTCTATCCCCATAGTCACTGAGGACATTTGTTCCAAAAAGCATCAGAGCAGAGTGAGTCCAAGTGCATGAATCTCAATGCAAGACAGGCTTAAGTCTATTGGCAAGAAAGTAACATTCTGCAAAGGGAGGCTATTAAGACACATTTAACATTTATCATAATTACTACATGCATGTATTCATATTGAGATACGCCTCAAGAGGCTACACAATAGGGAACCTGCTTCAGTTTCTGCAATGGAAATATCTAAGGTAAACTTTTGACTGCCTTGACAGCATCTGGTCTGCATGTTCTAGGGATACTGAAGTAAGAGGTTCAGAGTTGAGAGCAAGCAAATGGTTTTACCAGCCTTCCTTGGGGAACTTTTTCCTCTACAGCCAGAGCTGCTCAGTAAAGACCTAAGGACACAGAGATTCAAGCCCTACCCACTTTGTCAGTGCCATTTAGTAGTCTAGCAAAAGGGAAAAAAACCTGCTGGGTTTAATTAATAGTCATTGTACTTCCATTACTAAGCATATGTACAATTGTACATATAGTTAGAAGAGCATACTAAAAAGTCTTTATTTATTTATTTAGTGCTGCAGACAGAACCTAGGATGTCATACATGCTATACAAATACTCTCCCCCTAACAATATCTTCAGCCCTGGGTTGTTCTCAATAGTCACAAGTAATATAAAATACCTTGGCTTGACTATAACTAAGGAAGTGAAAGATCTGTATGATAACTTCAAGTCTCTGAAGAAAGAAATTAAAGAAGATCTCTGAAGGTAGAAAGATCTCCCATGCTCATGGATTGGCAGGATCAATATAGTAAAAATGGATATCTTGCCAAAAGCAATCTACAGATTCAATGTGATCCCCATAAAAAATTCCAACTCAATTCTTCAACGAATTAGAAAGGGCAATCTGCAAATTCATCTGGAATAACAAAAAACCTAGGATAGCAAAAACTATTCTCAAGGATAAAAGAACCTCTGGTGGAATCACCATGCCTGACCTAAAGCTGTACAACAGAGCAATTGTGATAAAAACTGCATGGTACTGGTATAGGGACAGACAAGTAGACCAATGGAATAGAATTGAAGACCCAGAAATGAACCCACACACCTATGGTCACTTGATCTTTGACAAGGGAGCTAAAACCATCCAGTGGAAAAAAGACAGCATTTTCAACAAATGGTGCTGGCACAACTGGCGGTTATCATGTAGAAGAATGCGAATTGATCCATTCCTATCTCCTTGTACTAAGGTCAAGTCTAAGTGGATCAAGGATCTCCACATAAAACCAGAGACAGTGAAACTTATAGAGGAGAAAGTGGGGGAAAGCCTCGAAGAAATTGGCACAGGGGAAAAATTCCTGAATAGAACAGCAATGGCTTGTGCTGTAAGATCGAGAATCGACAAATGGGACCTCATAAAATTGCAAAGCTTCTGTAAGGCAAAAGACACCGTCAATAAGACAAAAAGGCCACCAACAGATTGGGAAAGATCTTTACCTATCCTAAATCAGATAGGGGACTAATATCCAGTACATATAAAAAACTCAAGAAGGTGGACTCCAAAAAATCAAATAACCCCATTAAAAAATGGGATGCAGAGCTTAACAAAGAATTCTCACCTGAGGAATACCGAATGGCTCAGAAGCACCTGAAAAAAATGTTCAGCATACTTAATCATCAGGGAAATGCAAATCAAAACAACCCTGAGATCCACCTCACACCAGTCAGAATGGCTAAGATCAAAAACTCAGGTGACAGCAGATGCTGGCGAGGATGTGGAGAAAGAGGAACACTCTTCCATTGTTGGTGGGATTGCAAGCTTGTACAACAACTCTGGAAATCAGTCTGGTGCTTCCTCAGAAAATTGGACATAGTACTACTGGAGAATCCCACAATGCCTCTCCTGGGCATATATCCAGACGATGTTCCATCAGGTAAGAAGGACACATGCTCCACTATGTTCATAGCAGCCTTATTTATAATAGCCAGAAGCTGGAAAGAACCCAGATGCCCCTCAACAGAGGAATGGATACAGAAAATGTGGTACATTTATACAATGGAGTACTACTCAGCTATTAAAAAGAATGAATTTATGAAATTCCTAGCCAAATGGATGGACCTGGAGGGCATCATCCTGAGTGAGGTAACCCAATCACAAAAGAACTCACATGATATGTACTCACTGATAAGTGGATATTAGCCTAGATACTTAGAATGCCCAAGATATAAGATACAATTTGTGAAACAAATGAAACTAAAGAAGAAGAAAGACCAAAGTGTGGACACTTTGCCCCTTTTTAGAACTGGGAACAAAACACCCATAGAAGGATTTACAGAGACAAAGTTTGGAGCTGAGACGAAAGGACAGACCATCTAGAGACTGCCATATCCGAGGATCCATCCCATAATCAGCCTCCAAACACTGACATCACTGCATACACTAGCAAGATTTTGCTGAAAGGACCCTGATATAGGCATCTTTTGTGAGACTATGCCGGGGCCTAGTAAACACAGAAGTGGATGCTCACAGTCAGCTATTGAATGCATCACAGGGCCCCCAATGGAAAAGCTAAAGGAGCTAAAGGGATCTGCAACCCTATAGGTGGAACAGCAATATGAACTAACCAGTACCCGGGGAGCTCCTGTCTCTAGCTGCATATGTATCAGAAGATGGCCTAGTTGGCCATCAGTGGAAAGAGAGGCCCATTGGTCGTGCAAACTTTATATGCCAGAGTATAGGGGAACGCCAGGGCCAAGAAGTGGGAGTAGGTGGGTAGGGGGGTGGGTGGAAGGTATGGGGGACTTTTGGGATAGCACTGGAAATGTAAATGAAGAAAATACCTAATTAAAAAAAAAGTATTTAACTGGCAAAAAAACAGACAAAACAAAAACAAAAACAAAATAAAAAACAAAAACACACATAGTTGGAGTGCAACGTGCCACCTTGGATTAGATCTGGGAACCAAGAGGATGGTAGTGGGAAAAGCAGGCTTAATCTGGCTTGGTTCATGGCCTTGTTCCCATGCTAATTTCTATTTTGATCAAATGGGCTGTGCTTGTGCACATTGTTCCTATTAGAAGTCAGGCACACAGTGCATAAGGATGCTCAGTACTGTTCTTTAAAGCTTTCTGTTCACCTTCTTTCAAATAGCACAGGAGGAAGGGGGTTGGGAAAGGGGATAACACTTGAAATGTAAATAAATAAAATATCCAATAAAAAAGTATATGAGGCACAAAGCTAATCAAAGAATTATTTTCATTTTCCTGAGCTATGAGGTGCATCTGCAGGTGGCTGTAAGCATGTAGATATTTCTTCTGTAATTTCAATGGTAGGCAATAATAGAGAGAAGGGAGACCATGAAGGTCATGTGGGACAAAAAGCCCAAGAAGCAAGAGGAACACAGAGTGAGCAATCTCTGAGACAGGTTGGCAGGAGGAAGCTGATGATGGCCACATGAAGCTATCCTGAATCTAAGAGATTACAGTGATGCACAGGGGGATTGGCCCTTTCCAACCGTTCTCTTTCACGTGGTTCTGGATGGCTGTAGGTCTTGGGGCAGGGCCTGGAAAAAAAAATGGGGAAGCCACAATCTGAGGTTGTTGAGCAAAGTCTTAGCTGGGTACAGGTGGTGTTTAATGCCAATGCAAATGAACTTCAGAGACGAAGAGGGACCCACCCAAGGCACATTGCAACAGGACATCTGGAGACAGGGAACTGGTGAACAGAGAATGCCAGGAACAGGACGGAGGACTAACACATTTGGTATTTTATTCTGTGGGCTGATCCTGTTTCAAGGTGAGGGTGGAATTGTTGGCAGAGCCAGGAGCTTTCTCTGTCCTTGCATAGTTTGTAAATGACTGCTCGTTCATTAAATACATGAAATAAACTTATTCCTGCATATAATTTATAAAGCACCTCAGACAGCATCTTGAGGTTTTTCCCAGAGGATGTCTGCCTCAGAGATTTCCTTTCTCCAGCCCCGCATCCTTAGCAAGCTTGATCTTTGTCTCCTTCATTAGAATCTCAGCCTGATGAGGGTGCCTAGCTGCTCCAGCCAATTCCATTTCTTCTTGAACAAGCCCAGGCAGACAAAGTGAACACACCCAGGTTTGGGGGTGTGTATGACAATGGTGTCCCAGTATCACTCATTTTTATCAAGTCGGGACAGAGAAGTACACATGAGCACGACAGGCGTTACAACATGTTTGGGGCTTATGAACAATCAAATCACCATGTTCTGGAGTGAGTTGGCAGCCAAGCTCCAGAACGTGGAAGAGAAAAAAAGAAGACCTGGACTGATCATTGGTAGCAAATGCTAGTATATCAATTCTAATTCTGTTTGTATTCACATTTGAAATCTAATGTTGCTCCAGTCTAAATTTTCTATTGTCGCTCTCATTTTTGTCCTGAGATAGCTTCTCACTGTTTAGCCCAGGCTGGTGTTAAAATGATAATCCCTTTACCTTAGGTTCCTAGGCAATAAAGTTACAAGTGCACCATCATACTCTGCTTCTTTTATGTCTTTTAAAGACATCTTTATTACAAAGTAGGGTCTGAGTCTCGCTTCTTTTACTTGACATGATGTTCTCCAGCTCCACCCATTGCCCTATAAATGACATAATTTCGCTTATGGCCAAATAAAAACTCCATTGTACATCTATGCTATATTTTCCAAATTCATTCCTCTGATGACACATTCTCAGGCTTGTTCTATAAATTGGCTATTATGAATACTTCAGCAGTAAATATAGCTGTGCAAATATCCCTTTCTTTCTGAATGGTCAGAGCAAAACAGGCTGAGAGCTTGGACTTTGTGGCATGGTAGCCAGGGTTTAATTCTTAGCCCCACTTACTAGTCATTTTCACTTGTTCTTGCCTGTAAAGTGGGCATAATAGCATCTGTGGCAGTATTGTGTTGAATGAGCTCCAGGTTGTAATGTGTGAGCAGCAATCCCTGGCATATACTACACACTATACAAGGACTGCCTATTACTATTACTGCTATCATGAATAGAGGAAAGTCAAATGTTATTTCAGAATGGCAGTGGGACACAGATGACATAGAGCCCAAGTCAAATTCTCCCTTTGCCTTCATGCATAAATGTCCAGGGAGTCCTGGAGATGAGTGTATGTGCGTGAAGATAAAAATCTGGCGTTGTATTTTCATATGAATTTCTCTTCAGCACAGTGATTTAATTCATGGTTTGCTCATTATGTTTCTATTATATATGATCTTTATTGGAAATCATAAGCTGGGCCAGGGTTTTCAACACTTCGTGGACTGGAACCTTTAAATCGCTCATTTAAATCATGTACTGCACACAATATGGTTGCACTTAACACATGGTCATGGTTTTTTACCTCAAGCCAAAATTCATTAAAATAGTCTTTCTTCTAAATGACCCAAGACATTACCATTTCTTATACAATGGCTTTCTGAACTTGTGATTTACTCTCAAATCTCTTTTTAAAAGTGAAAAAAAGGGGTAAAATCCCTAAGTCCACGATGATCTTCCAAGGGGTGGAGAATCTTGCTTTGCTTTGGGTAGTATAGACAACTGTGACTATGACTTCATGGCAGGGTAGGGGGTAGGAATGAAAGGTCACATGGTGTTTTCTAAATGGTCAGATTTCTCAAGATAGCTAAATTATCTCTCAAAAAAATGAAGGCCCAACTAACATCAAGTTTCCAAATATATTTTTGAAAAATATATTTGCAAAAGCACCATATCCTGCCATTGTTTTTCAAAGAAAGACCACTGTAACGCACTCATATGTGTGTAGCATATATGATCACATACACACAGAGTTACAAATACAATAGTAGATGACTATGTCAACATATGTGCATGCCTTCCCAGAGGCTTTCTATTAATTAGCAGATTATGTAAGGGAAGGTCTCTGGTTCCCAATACTTTCCATGGTAGCTTCATTCAGAATGTCAGACAGCAGGAGCCTTGCCTTTCTCAATTGTCTTCAATCAAGTCATTTTGAACCTTTAAAAAATCCTCACATTTGTCCAATAAATGACTGAAAGAAAGTAGAACATAGAAGACATTTGGAAAAAATATTGTATTTGTTGTGGTTCTAACTGGGGTTTGACCAGTTCATTTATAAGGCTGTCAATTAAGAGCTTTCGGGTCCAATAATACAGTAAAGTGAAGAGGAAAGTGGTTTCAGTTGGGTTCTTGGTCTCCTCTCGGTAAGATGCTGTAAACATTTGTCTTCTTTACCTTTCTAGTAATCACATGAAATCAAGAGTTGATGTCTTAGGATGATTTCCTATATTCTGTTTGTTCGTTTTATTATAACTTTGATTACCTAATACAAAAATTTCTCATTTTAAAAAGCATCTTCAGAGTCACATGATCATCTGCAGTCTCCTTTTCAAATCACTTACTATCATTTAAGTTTATAGTTAGCCAAGTTCTGTTCTCAGTAACCCACAATCTTAGTGAATATTTTAGTCTCCTAATGGCTAGTTCTCTCCTCTCCCCAGAATAGATTTCTAGGTGTCATTTTTCCCATCTAAAACTTTCTCTGGTATTTCCCAGTGGGTTCCCCAATGTCTTAATAGATTTGTAGGTTCACCTTTAAGGAAGAAGAGGGAAGTGGTAATAAAATGAATTCATTCATTTTATTAAGAACTATGAAATATATTGCTGCTTACAAGTGTACAGGAGTCCTTGTCAAATGAGAAACAGGTTGTCCTTCTGTGAGATCAGTCCGTGTATATCAAATGCCATTAAGGCAAACATCTTAGCAGTCACATTCTGTGTAAGATTCCTGGGAGTGACCAGTGCCCCCACCATGCCTGTGTATAGATGTTTCCATCTCTTTAAACCTTGCCTCTACTTTGCTTGATACTAGTCAATAATATAGAGCAACAATATAGCATTATTGGTTACAGTATCCACTATCAGGAAAACACTTATTTGGTCATCACTATTATTCTTTTATTTAAAGCTGGGATATTTTAAGCTAGTACTTTTTTATTTGCATAGCCTCAATAACACCATCTTCCTTGCTGGCTGGGATATTGAAAGTGGTAAGGATATTATCTTCCTTGAATCAGTTATGACTAGACACTTTAAGGAAATAGGGTTTGCTTTATAAAGCCAGTCAATGTAAAAAAGCATTCTTGAGCAACTGGCCAGATCCCTGGCTTATAAGACATCTACAATACAGATAAATAATGAAAGTTACTTCCTGGCTGGCCCAGGACATAGGGTATTTGGGGGAACTTCCAGAAGAGACAGGTCATGCAAATCTTTAAGACACAACAGTGGTATCTGTTGATGATCTCTCAGTTAAGATTACTATCCAACCCCAAATTCTTCATAGAAACATTCAGCAAAGCAAACACAAAAAATCCTATACAATAAATTATCATTTGTGCTGCAACTATGTTATTATGGAGGTCCAATATTATGATTATCACCAATATTTTGTGGTGTATAAAAACCTATCTTGCCTGGCATGGTGGCACACACATTTAATCCCAGCACTTGGGAGGCAGAGGCAGGCAGATTTCTGAGTTCAAGGCCAGCCTGGTCTACAAAGTGAGTTCCAGGACAGCCAGGGCTATACAAAGAAACCCTGTCTCAAAAAAAAAAAAAACAAAAAAAAAAAAAAAACAACAAAAAAAACAAAAACAAAAAAACAAAAACAAAAAACAAAAAAAACCAACCCCCCCCAAAAAAAACCCCAAACAAACCCAAAACCAACCAACCAAAAAAACCCCCAAAACCTATCTTTACCATTATATTTGGGCAAAGAGGAGTATCTATATAAATATTTTTACTTTTATGGAATATAGCACACATCATTGATTAAATTATAGACAAGTTCATTGTTTTTAAATATTCAACACCATTTAATGTGCATTCAAATTCTGGCTTCTTCTGGCAATATTTAAATATTTTAATCATCTCTGCCTATACAAGCTTGAGAACAAACATTTAATAGACTGGAATCATTATCAAGCTGTGAAACTTTCAGTTCTTTCAATAATTATCTTTTCTACTCTAATGACTGGCTTCTTTTTTTCTCTTTCCCAGACTTGCTGACATCAAAACCTAACCTGTAGCCATCCAGGTTCCCTCAAGGCTTCTAGGTCAGTTTGCAGGTTGCCCCCTTTTCTAGATTCTAAAGATTTCTTGCAAAAACAACTCCCTGGTATGACTGCTAGAAGAGTCATCATGAAGAGGACAGATTTATGCCTTAGACAAACCACTGTCTGGGCACAAGAGGAGTTTTGTGAAAAGCCCAGGTCATTCATTTTCCTATGGGATCTTTAGCCAGAGTGAAAAGACATCTCCAAGAGCGCTGACAGTGTAACTTCCCAGCAACCTGGATATACCACACTAACTACCAGGCTTTCCCATGCCAATCTTTAGGGTTTTTTTTAATGCTTTTTAATTTTTATGTATCTATTTACTTACTTAATTTACTTAGAGGCAGAGCCTTGATATTTAGCCCAGGCTGACCTGGATCTCAATATCCTCTTGCTTTGTCTTCCATAGTGTCAGGATTATAGACACACCTCACCATGCCAGGTTCTCTCTCTCTCTCTCTCTCTCTCTCTCTCTCTCTCTCTCTCTCTCTCTCTCTCTCAGAGCTAGTTCTCTATGACTTTAAAGATGGTCCTTGCCACAGCTTCTCAACAGATGAATTCAAGGATTTTACAGGAACTTTCGAGAAGCTATTTCATAGACCTGTTTAGCCTTACTCAAGAGCTCGCTGACAGTCACAGCTCTGAAAAAAGTTCTTCGTGTTCAACAAGTATGGGACTGACAACCTTGGACATTTCCCAAAAACATCTCCTGAGTATCTACAGGATTCACCATTCTCCCCCCTTCCCTTTTTAGACAGTCCTCTTTAACTACAACAGTTTAAGTAAAATAATCTCCCTAATGGACTGGTGCATATTGACTTTGATGGTAACATAACTCTTTCTTATTTATTTTTGTGTGTGTTCATTGCCTAGAAACAACTATTTTATACAACTTCTGACTACTTTTGATTTATACTATGACTCAATATTTAGATTTTGGACTACTAACTTTCTAGAAGTAAGTTAACATAGGCTACCATTCAGCATCAAAGCTCCTTTTCCTTACAGGATGGTGTCAAACGGGCAACAAGGCAGCAATTGTATGTTTTCTTATGAGTGTTATATTCTATTTAAAGATCTGGCAATGCATGAAGCAAAACAACAACATGCCCGTTGGATATGAAGATAGAATAAACTTGACTGCCTAGCACTGTCAACGAGATGCATATCTCATTAAGAATCTGTCCTGGAAGTGAATGCAGTTTATTGCCTGCCTGAATTCAGGATGCTATAACAAAATATCACATACTGCGGTATTTTAAGCATTAAGTGCTTATTGCTCGCAGTTCTATGTCTTGAGAAGACCAAGAATCAAGCTGACAGATCTAGTGACTGGTGAATGTGGCCTTTTAGCTTTACGGATAGTTACTTCCTGCTGTCTCATGGTCTCTCCTGGTAGAAGGGAGATCTGGCCTACTACTCATGAGGTCATTTATCCTATTTTAGGGGTCTGCTCTCAGGTTCTGATCCAAACCTAATTTCCCCACCTCATTTCCTAGTTGATCTCACTTCCAAATACTATCATATTAGGCATCAGGATTTCTTGGTATGAATTTTAGAGATAAGAGCTATTGTCTTTTGGTAATGGGAAGTCAACTCAGGGCATTGCACTTGACAGAAAACTGTTTTACCAACTGTATTAGATCCCCAGTCCATACGGATGAACTCTGAAGGAGATAGTTACTACTAACTGTCTTTGGAATCAGGTTCAAATTTCATCTTTAAAGCTTGAGTCTTATTTTCCAGCCTGTGAGAATATGATTTAATTTGCAGACAAGGTCTCTCTTTTTAGGCAGTGGGGTTCAAGACAAGGTCTCATTGTGTAGCTCTGCTGTCCTTAAACTCAAAATGTAGACCAAGCTGGCCTGGGACACAGGGAGATCATTTGCATGCCTCTGCCTCCTGAGTGTTAGAATTAAAGGCATGTGCCATTACATCCAGCTCGGAGACAAGAACTTCACAGACTTAATAAAATTAATGAGTTTCTTAAAACAGGCCCAGCAAGACTCAGTATCTCTCTACACATAAGAACTTTGGATGCAACGATGTATATAGTTAGAAAGAAGATGATATGAAGAGAAAGAATAAAATAATCTGCCAGCCAAAAAAAAAAAAAAGGCATGGAACAGTCATCTTCTATATGCCTCAGAAGAGAGTGATATTAGAAGTATGTCAAAGAAATTCCTGTTATTTAAACTGCCCAACTCATTTCAATTTTTTATGTAGTCCTAGTGAACTGGGACACTGAGTGACATTGAACAAGGCACTAGACTCTAATTCTTGGCTTTCTCATCTCTTAAATGAGATGGCAACTCTTCTTATAGATTGGTTCTGAAAACTTCATAAGAAAAAAGTTGTCAGAGCCTGGGGTGTGTATGTAGCTAGTAGTAATATTATATTGTTATTTAACTTCTAGTTTGAAGAGCATCTGTTAAAGTGTAATCAACAAGTATGATCATTGTAGTCCTTAGCACTGCTATTTTTCCATCAGTACAGGTGTTTATTGAGAAATCCCAGGGCAGGCACCATGTTAATTGGTACAGATGTACCTGTATACATACTCTTAAAGATTCTTATAATATAGACATTCTCCTCTCTTTATGGTAGAATTGTTGCATGTGTTAGTTGCCTTGAACAAATTTAAACATTATAGTATATATCAAAGCTAAATGGAAATAGAAGTGAGACTTTTGACCGTGTACCATGAGCCATTTTTCCTCACCCTGCTCTGTCTAGGATAGCATTTCTATCTTAGTACTCAATGAAGAACCTGTAATAGTGAACTCAATATGGGATCCTACCCCATCCTAGAGGATTTTTAATTTTAGTTCATTTGAGGACCCAACAAAATTTTGAGGGGTAAACTGCTTTAAAAAATTTTTAAAGTATACTTGTGATTAATAGAAAAATATGTATTTCCATCTCTATTCCTTCTCTAACTAATCATTATTATTCGGAGCTTGTGGCTTTGGCCTTCTGTTCCCCCCTCCCTTTGGTCTAATTGCTGTGCCACTTTTTTTCAGGTTAGAACTTTTGTATAGATAGCTTTTGCATGTCATTGGGTCCATTTTCGTGTTTGCTCTTGCTCACCAGTTGTACAGTCCATTTAGATGCTCATGTGCTGTGATGATGGGCTTCTCCAGGGCCGTAGTTCCTGACAATGGATGGATGTGCAGCCAGAGACTTCATAAATTAACTCCATAACATGCTCTTGAGCCCTCCCCAGTGAAGACCCAAAAATAACATTCTGTCAGCCAACATACTGAAGGAGGAAGAAAATGATCCGAACAAAAAGATTTTTATAACAATGTGCAGAATTTTATGTACCATATATCATGGCATTGTATTTAGAAGCTTCTGCTTAAAGTTCAAGTCAATGCTGTCAGATGTGATTGGCAATGGCCTTCAAAATGCTGCCAGAACCAACATCAGCATCTTCACAAACACACATGGGAAGTACAAATGCTCTATGTCTACCCCTGACCAACTGAATAAGACACTCAGACCAGAGAACAGAAATCTGTGATGGAACAGCCATCCAGTGGGTCTGATGGATGCTGAAGACCAAGAACTTGAGCTTTGTAGAACCATCCAGAACTTCATGCTTTGTTCACTAGTGTTGCTGAATCAGAACCACACAATCCCCTCAAGTCTCCAGACCCTATGTCCCCTTCTCTTCTAACATCTTAAGCAAGCTTTGCATAAGTAAGAAAGAGTTGTCAGCAAATCTTATGATCTCATCCCTAAGTAACAGGTAAGATCACAAACTAAAGGACCTAAAATGGGGGCAGGGGATGTAATTCCTCAGAAAAACAATTTTATCCTAAAGTAATTATGTGGTCTCTAGGAAATTGAAGGAAAAAATAAGTATCTGGTGGCTGTGGTCCTCATCCAGATCCACTGTCATCCTGTTAAACCACATCTCAGCATCACAACCAGAGAGCTGAAATCTACACAGTCTAGAAACTCACTCAGAGTACATTAGTTTCCATATACTTACGTTTCTGTTTCTGGGAATTTAACTCCATGTAATTTTATTTTGGGTACAGAAGCACATGACCACAACTAATAAAGATACAGAACGATTCCATCATGAGGGTTGCTCCCGATGCCTTTATACACACACACACACACACACACACACACACACACACACACCTCCCTCTTTCCTCTCCATTGTCCCTCATAGCTGCTGCTCCTTTCTCCATTTCTGTAATTTTGTTACTTCAAGAAAATTAGGTACATGGAAGCATATGGTATGTATCATTCTGTGATTTCTTTCTTTTTTCAATGGCATAATGTCTGAAATGTATCTGAGTTGTTTACAGTATAAATAGTTCATCATTTTTTATTGCTACCTAGAATTTCATGACATATCTGGATATGCTAAAATTTGTCTAACCATTCACTGGTTGGAAGGTCTTTACCTTATTTCCATGTCTTTGTTTAATAAGGCAAGCACCTGCATGCTGTCATTCCTCTGAAATAAGTGTGCAAGAGGACAAATTGTTGGAGCAAATGCCAAGTATAGGCTCAGCTTTATAAGAAATAGGCAAATTGGAGCTAGTGTATTATTTTACATTTCTATTCAAAATGCATGTGTGATTGAGATCTCCCATTTTCTCTTCAGCATTTCTAATTATCATTATGAATTTTTGGAAGTCAGATGTGCCACATTTGCTTTACTTTTAATATTAATTATTCTTTATTATTGAGAATTTTATACATGCATTCAGTGAAATAGGATCTTATACATTCTGCATCCTTCCTCTCTGAGTCCTCTCAATCAGTCTCCAACTTGGTCCTCCCATAGTTTCATGCCCCTTTAGACAATTATTTTTATAACCTACTAAGTCTAATTAGTGCTTTCAGTGTGTCTAGGTCTAGAGCCATTTATCAGCCAGTAGGCAGACCCTCAAAAATAAATACATAAAAATAAGAATAATTCTTTTTCTACCATTAGCTATGAACTCCCAATCAATCCTCTATGAGAGACCAGGCCTAGTAGGCATTTCTAGCTATGCTGGGTTCTGGTTGGCTTGACCTTGTATAGGTATTGTACAGATACCCACAGCTGTTGGGGGTTCATGAGTCTGACAGCCATGCCAAATCCAGACTTTCCAATTCCCAGCACATTCTTTTCTGCTACTATTATTTTGCTCAAGGGTCATGTTGTCAAGGTTCCTTCTAACCATTTTTTCTCTGTATAGAAACATGCCTCTACACACACACACACACACCCCTTACTCTTTCTTCTCTGTTTTCTTTCCCAACTGCTACTCATTTCTCCATTTCAGCTGCTCCCAATCGTGGCCAGAGAAGCTGTATGTTCCAGTTCTGACAACTTGCATTTCCTCCCCCTGTTGAGCATTGAGAGTTCTTATATTTTCTGAATAGAAAATCTCTGCCAAAATTTGTCATTTGAAAATATTTTCTCCCTGTTGAAAGCATCTCTTCTTTATAGTTTTTTCCCCTTTAGAACAAAACTTTATAACCACATAAAAATCCAAGCATTTTTCCCTATTTCCCTTGTAAGCATACTTCTAATGTAAACCATTAGAAGAGTCAACATACCACTAGACCTCAATAATTTACATATTTTCATAAAGTTTTATATTTCAGTAGTTTATATTTATACCTGTATCCATCTCAGAGTTGATTTACTATAAAATATGACTATTAAACTCAGGCTTTTTATTTTTTTCTCCTGTCTCTTACAGGTGTTTAATCACTCCAGAATCAATCTTTAAATGGTTGTCTTTTCTCTAATGCACTTTATTTGCATGTTATCAAAGCAGACAAATTTTTCTGGCTGTGATTCTAAGTCTATACTCTGTCCTAGTACCACCCTATCTTGATTCCTATAGCTACACACAAAACCTAAACTTTCTCATCCTACATCTCTCTTGGGTATTGTTTTATTAGCTCTTGCCCTTTTCTAATTCCATACAAATTCTAGACTATTTTTGGCTTTAAATTAAACTATAACCCTTTAACCCTTACTGCTATATTTAATCAAAGATTGAATTGTATATGAGGAACAGAAGAATCAGACATATTTGTGACCATATAGCTAGCAAGATGAATCAGGATCAGATCTGAGTTCTATTATATGACACCTCAGCGTTTTTCTTCTGTGCTGAACAGTCTCAGGTGGTGTGGTGGTTTGAATAGGTTTGGGTCCCATAGACTCAAATATTTCAATCCTTGGCCATAGGGAGTGGCACTATTAGGAGTTGTGATCTTATTGGAATAAACGTGGCCTTGTTGGAGGAAGTGTGTCACTGTGTAGGTGGGCTTTTTAAGTGATCCTATGTGCTGGCTCCATCTAGTGTGTGAAATCAGAGCCTCCTCCTGTCTTTGGAAGACAGTCTTTTTCCGCTGCCTTTGGATCAAAATGAAGAACTCTTGGCTCCTCCAGCACCTTGTCTACCTGCACAATGCCATTATTCCCACCATGATGATAATGGACTAAACCTCTGAAACTGTAATCCAGCCCTAATTAAATGTTTGCCTTTATAAGAGTTGCCTTGGCCATGGTCTCTCCTCAGCAATAGAACCCTAACTAAGACAGGTGGGAAGTCTGTCTCTGTTAGGATGTGCGGAATATCACCCTATTCATTTTAGGTCAGTGATCAGTCTAGTCTCTGTTTTTCAATCTCAGGTGCAACTTTTTCTATAGGAGTTATGGATTTTAATGAATTTATGAGTCTTCTGTCTTGTCATAGTAACTGAAAAATATCAATTAATCAACAAAAACTTGAAGAAATTTGGGAAACTTCTTTTTTTTCTAGTTATCTTTTTTTAAATTAGATATCTTCTTTATTTATATTTCAAAAGCTATCCCAAAAGTTCCCTATACCCTCCCCCGGCCCTACTCCCCTACCCCCCCCCCACTTCTTGGCTCTGGCATTCCCCTGTACTGGGGCATATAAAGTTTGCAAGACCTAGGAGCCTCTCTTCCCAGTGATGGCTGCCTAGGCCATCTTCTGCTACATATGCAGCTAGAAAAACTTCTTAAATAAACCCAAAGCCAAAAGAGGACATAGACTCAACAGATATCTATATCATCTCCACTGCTGCGTGGGTAGACTTTCTACCATGAAGCAACCTACAGATCTGCTGATGGCCAGCAGCCCCGAGCCTGTTCAAGAACAGCATCACTTCTCTATCTGCAGTCAAGCGACTCAAAGCTCACCAGTCCTCACAACAACCCTGCCATTCTCTCATTTGCCATGATGATAGAAGGAACAGATTCTTCCTCAACAGAAGTTTCAAAGTTTTCAGTAAAAACAGATTACGATATCTGTATTTGTTTACTCTTTTACAACATACTATGTAGAATTTCTGCATTTGTTTTCTTGTTACTGAGAAGGGAGGAGAAATTTCTTTTGTCTTTTGACTTAGGGGATAAGATCCACCAGGGCAAGGAAGCCACATTGTGGCCAGTGTGACTTGGTCCATGGTGATAAAGCTTGGGGTTTTGGACCATCATTCTCAAGGCTGACATCGAGGCATCTACCTCCCCCAGGTGGGCACCATGTCTTAACTGTTCCACCACCTCCAAGAGAGCACAACCAGATGGGGATCGAGTATCTGAACACACGAGACCACGGGGGAACTTTCATAGTCAAATCATATCATGCGTTGAGCAAAAACTAGCAGAAAATACTTTGCTTTTCAGACTGAGTCAACAACAGTGCTGACACTAAGCGAATCTAGCAATTCTTGTTTGTTGGTAAACACACACAGGGATGTTTTTATTGTTTATGCATTTACTTGAAAATATATCTCAACTTTGCATTGATGAACTTATAAGCAATTGATGAATTATTCAAATGGAAATGCAGGCAGAAAGACCCATGGAACAAAGGACAAAGTTAAGCATCTCAAATTCAAAAGTCCCAAGCCCAACAGAAAAGCTAGGCAGTACCAATAATAAAGAAGTAGTAAGAAGCCATAATTGTAAATACCATAAAATGCTATTTTTGATGATAATCAAATATATTTTTTGATTTATACCTAAGTACCCAAGATCTGATTAACAGAATAATTTAACTGACTTGTCAGAGGAGAAAAACAATTAATACATAAAATCATCTCACCCGAAAATCTGACTCAAGGGTCTAGAGAAGTGGCTTGGAGTTTAAGGGCACTGGCTGTTCTTCCAGAGGACCCAGGTTCAGTCCCATGCACCCACATGGTGACTCACAACTGTTTCTAAGTCCAGTTCTAGGGGAATCTGATGCTCTTTCTGTACCTCCCTGGGCACCGAATAAATGTATTGCATATGCATGCATACGGGCAATATATTTATACACATAAACAAATCTAAATATATTTTTTAAATGTGACTAGAAAACATAAGCTAACTTTGTGTGTCCTTGGAGCTTACCAAAACACAGGAAACAACCTTTCAAACACCTAAAACAGCAAAAGTATCTGAAGCAATTAAGTGGGTGATATAGGAGACAGAATCCAGAACCAATGCAGGTAAAGGCATAGCTATACTGTAGATGTCAGAGATTATAGCTATAGTGTATGCCGATAGGGAGCTTGAAAGAATATGGACATAATTCAACATGCTCTGTTAACTTTTTCAGATCTTAGAATATCATGGAGCTTCCCCCAGGATTGAAATAGAAGGTAGGAGAAGCATTTGCAGAAAGTAATTCCTTGGATAACAGCAGAAGGATATTTCATGTAGATCCCACACCTCTATAACTGACATAAGGAATTGAGAGCTTTTATATAAAGCAGTATAAGGAGATGATGAGCCCCAGTGGCTAGGGTTTTAGCGTGGCATGTTTTGCTCTTACGTTCTCATGTCAAGAATGTTCTCACTCCTGTGCAGCATTCACAGCACAGCTCTGCCATCCTGCTCTGGGAATACAAGCAGTCATGTTGAAGTAAAGCTGAACCCTAAAAGCAAGCAGCCTGAACCAGTACTCAGTCCTGAGCCAGTACTCAGTCCGAGTAACGGATGTTGCTCAGAGGGCTTCACCGTGTTGCCAAACTGTGTACATTAGCTGCAGTGAGCAGTGAGACCCATCTTCTAGGTTAACTGTGATTCCCACATCTCCTCTCCATTTCCTTCCTGCCTCCCCAGTCCTCGCATCCCTACATGTGGGAAGGGGGAAGTGGTCTCTGTTTGGTCTTCCTTCCCATGAGGAGGAGATGAAATGCTCCCGTCTTTGAGCAATGAGTGAGCTGTGAAAAAGAAAATAAATCTAATTGCTGCTTTGGGATGAACTGATGATTCAATAGGCCATTTCCATTCCTATTGTCTACACTTCAACTATGGCAGTGGAGACAAAGGAAATCACTTTAACTCTCCAGCCAGCTTGCCAGAGTTACTCTTGGTGGAGAATGCTTCCACTCGATTTAAGATCACTCATTAATAAAGTTAAAATTCTTCTTCACTCTGCTTGGTATTTATGTTCCATGTCCTCTGTTTCTATAGCAGAGGGAAGGAAACAACAGAGAGCAGGCATCAGAGGAGAGGAATGTAGACACTTGTAAAGGCTTTCTCTAGTATCATAATTTGGATGCTCTGTAGGCTTAATCTTGCAGGTGGTGCAAAATCTTTTTTTTTCCCAAAGAGCTGGAAATTAATGAAATAAAAATAAATAAAGCCATCTCCATCCTATTGTGGAAGACAATATTCTGAATAAATTCTGTGTAAAATTTTAAACTGAATTGCCATAACTAAAAAATCCATAGTTTTTGTAGTTGATAATCTGAATGTCCCCCCAAAGGTTCAAGTGTTGTTTACCTGATCCTCAGACAAGATGCTAATGGGAAGGGTAGAAACTTTGGGAGCAGAAACCTGATGGAATCAAACCATTAACATGTTCTTGAAGGAGAGATTGGGATCCTGGAGACCTTCTTGTCTTGCTTTATTTTGTACACCTGTCTGTCGTGGTGTAAGCAAGTTTTATGGACATACATACACATATCATGGTAGACTGTGTTGCCCAGAGCAACAGGGCAAACAGACTGTAGAGCCAGTCCTTGGAACTGTGGTTCAAAGCCAACTTTTTTTCCAAGATGATCCTCTCAATAGTTTGCCCCAGTGCTGGACAGCGTAGTGACATGATTTGCCAACTTTAAACTTTTACTTTCACTCAAAGAAGCCACTTTGATGAATACATTTGTTTTGAAAATAAAGTGTTCTGATTATCATGATGTATAAAAATGCTCACCAAACTTTTGTTGGCCTAAACTAAATATATTGCCACTTTACTTAAAGATGTTCAGTCAATAACACAAGGTGTATGTGTATTGAGAACCACTAATACCAAAACTATACTAACAATGTTTCTTTTCTTTTTTCTTTTCTTTTTTCTCTTTTTTCTTTTCTTCTTTCCTTTCCTTTTCTTTTTCTCTTTCTTTTTCTTCCTTCCTTCCTTCTTTCCTTTCCTTTTCCTTCTTCCTTCCTTCCTTCCTTCCTTCCTTCCTTCCTTCCTTCCTTCCTTCCTTCCTTCCTTCCTTCCTTCCTTCCTTCCTTCCTTCCTTCCTTCCTTTCTTTCTTTCTTTCTTTCTTTCTTTCTTTCTTTCTTTCTTTCTTTCTTTCTTTCTTTCTCTCTTTCTTTCTTTCTTTCTTTCTTTCTTTCTTTCTTTCTTTCTTTCTCACAAATTGGGCCAAACTTTTAGGATCAAACCAAGATTTCTATAGAGTTTTGGAAGTACAGGCTTTGACTCATTAAATCCAAGTTGTCAACTATTTCAATTCTCACCAGGCTACAAATCTTATACCCTAGAAACCACTGAAGTCCAGACAATGCAGGATTGGGTGGAATATTTAAACTTAGCAGCTTCTGAAAATTCTATCCATCTTTTTGTATTCCACTTCTGAAGCATGACGGTACATACCTAACAACACCAAGTCAGAGCCCATGTTGTTACAACCTTCACTTTGCAACCACAGGAGCTCTGAACCACATATGTGCTTTCATTTCAACAGTTACTTTGAAGTTCTTTACTGAGCTCAAAAGGGCTCAGATCATCTTTTCTTTCCTTATAATCTCAGTTGTCAACCAGCTACTTGAAAGATTATAAGATAATCCTTATATCTTACATATGCAAGAATAAAAAGTCAAACACTGGATGCAAACCTTTCATGGAGGATGTCTTAGTGTATTACTGCTGTGAGCAGACACCATGACCAAGCAAACTCTTATATAGGACAACATTTAACTGGGGCAGAGGTTCAGTCCATTATCATCAAGGCAGTAACATGGCAGCATCTAAGTAGTCATGGTGAAGTAGGAGCTGAAAGTTCTACATCTTCATCTGAAGACTGCTAGAAGAAACCTGGCTTCCAGGCAGTTAGGACAAGGGTCTTAAAGCCAACACTCACTCCAGCAAGGCCACACCTCCAAATACTGCCACTTCCTGGGCCATGCATATTCAAACCACCATAGAGGACCCAGTAGTGATCAGGCGAGACAAAGCCAGGATGCACATGAGTAAGAATTAGCATAGCTCATAAGTGAAAGTGAAAATCATGGAGGCATATAATCCACAATGATGGTACAACAGCAACAAGGATCACACTCCTTGTACCCATACCACAAACAGGGAAATTTACAACTCAGAGAAGATAGACTTATCAACATTTCTAGGCAGCCTAGAATCAACACATCACTGTGATCTGTGCTTTCTGTCACATGACTATGACATCAGCCTGTTAACTTTGTGAATCTAAACTTGATCACACAGTCTCCCCTTACATGGAAGGAACAGATAATAGAGAGCCCCCAAATACAGATTTGTTCTGGCTCTACCTGGAGTTGTGCACTGGAAAACATTTCCTCTTACTTACAGAAACTTGAGTTTACTAAATTGAAAAGGGATAGCAAAGGGCTCTGAGGATGCAATAAGAGTGTACGTTTTGGGGTCACTGAATGAATCAAATTGGATATTCACTGAAGTTGGGTGATGTCCACACAGTGCTTAGGTAAGGTCTCTGACATTGCTGAAGCCCAGTCTGCAGCTAAGAATGGAAAAGACGGGTCAAGCTATTCAAGAATGGCTAAAATAGCTATATTTCTGCCAATATTCTTAAACTTTCCTATTCCAGTTTTATTTTGCTTTAAGTTGCTTAAAATTAAGTGCAGCAAATATTTATGCTAAAACATACAAAAGGGGCAAAGTGTCTACACTTTGGTCTTCGTTCTTCTTGAGTTTCATGTGACTGAATTCAATCATTGTAAAAAAAATCAAATCAAATCAAAACAGCAAAAAAACCCAAACCAAACCAAACCAAACCAAACCAAAACAAAACAAAACAAAAAACCATACATACAAAAGAAAGCAAAGTGACAAAGAGGATGGTTGTCAACTTCATTGTTCCTGTATCTTTCAAATATTCTTACATTTTCTTTTCTCTTGCATAGGAATTTTAGTAATCAATTAAAAGTGGAAGCAAATTCTGACAGCCTGAATGCTTTCACACTCAGTCTAACTCACACTTACAGAACGGAAGCTAGCAAAATTGATCAGCTAAGGGAAAAACAAAAGAAAACAAAAACTGGGAGCTCTTTTAAAAACTCCCTCGGGAAACACATGCATAATAAAATTATAAACAGGTTCCACATGATATGCTGCATAATATTCTCTTGAGTCATGAGCATAAACAAATCACCTTGTCTATTAATATACTGTTGGCACATCTGCATACTCGTGCAACCTCTTTATTTGGGAATACATAACATTTTAGCATTTATTTTTTGGGTGTGCTCCAGAGTTCCTCAAAGGAAATTTGAGCAAGAATACAGTTTTAATAAGTGGCAGCAGGAAGGTGGCACATGAAACCCAATTTTTGTAAGTCACTACATATTTAAGGCAAATATACAGTTACCATGGATAAGGAATATAAATTAGCTTTTGGAGGCCTGGTCATCAAGATAAAAATGATGAATTCTATAATTCTTATGTAGAAGGATAAGATATGTATTTTATTGGAGAATCAAAACCTTTTGTGTAAAAGTTTCCAGGAGAAGTTTATTATGTAGGTCTCGGAGCAAATAACCTCTTTGTACAAGAAGACCTTTGAATAGTTTTCTCAACATTAGAAAGTGAAAATGCGATTTACCTGTGAACATTCCTAAAAACAATAGAGATGGGGGGGGGAGACTTAGTGATCTCCTTCACTAAGTGGCTAAAGACAACAAAATAAATTTTGATAACCCATTTTATATGAGGTAGAATTCTGGGCGGTCACACCGCTTTCTTTGTGGTCCAACAGAAGGGCCTTAGCAACATTGTACACAGTCCAAGGTGTACCTTCCTATCTACCCTATAAATATAATTCACTGATATAATTTTTAGTGATCTATCTTATTTTTTGAGCAATATATTATGTTGTTTCATAAAGTATTGCCATAATTTCTAAAAGCATGGGACACTTTGAGAAAGTGAGTCTTTGCACTTATATTGGACTCAAACCTATCTGCATGAGTCTACCCACTTTCCCTTCCCCACTCTCGATCAATCCCTCCCTCCTTCAGTGTTTCCCTCCCTACCACCATGCTGCCCATAGCCTTTCTTTCCAACCTCCCAACCTCCCTCCCTCCCTCCCTCTCCCCTTCTCTCCTCTTCTCTTCCTCCCTCCCTTCCTTCCTTCCTTCCTTCACTCCCCTCTCTGAAGAGAACTTCAGTGACCCAAGTCAGGAAGCTTTTGAAAAATACCTTTGCTCCTAAGCACCTGGTCATACACAAAAGTAATGTGTATTGGAGCAAAAGGCATAGTTTGAAAACATAAACTTAAAGGTGACTCTATTTACAATGATAACAAATGCCCCAGATCAAGCACACCCCAAAGTGTCCTCTCTCCATCACCACGAAGAGCTACTTTTCTCTCCAAAGGGAGTAACAGTCACAACCTATTAATTTGGTTCTGTTGCTTAACAGAAGTCAAGCTTTCTTTGAAATTATCAGCACTCTATAATACAGAAATGGATAGTGAATAATGTGGTTGAACCCTGATATAGGGCACTTAAATTTGATTAACTATAAAGAAATAACTTATCCCTCAAGTTAGCCTCTTCTTTTGATTTTGCTATCTTGTCGAAAGGACATGCTCCTTTATTAGTTTCCTAGGGAAGAGCTCTCAGATCCCCGTTGCCAGTCATGCACCAGCACTGTAAAGCCCCTTACTGTACTAGTTGGAAATGCCATTTTCACCCTTTTCCACCGCAGCCGTCTTTGTCTTCACATCTGGAATCTCCCGATGACCCCTCAATGTCCCAATTCCTAATTTTTTCTCTGCTCACAATCTTTTAGCAGCTTTTCCTTTCCTCAGGGCAGATTTTTCTGAATTCCCCACTTGCCATTTTCTTTTTCCCCTAGACATAGTACAGATCCACCAAGCCAGGGCTTTCAGTTTTAGAACTGTAGTCTGGGAGGTATTAGGAGAATAAAAATAATTTAAGTTTGTGTTTTCCTGCTAGAGATCCACCAAGCTCTCCTAACATTTTTAGGCATGAAACACTAGTCCAGCTTCAGCTGTATTACTGTATAGGACCACTGGCTGACCCTAGAAGCCACAACAACACTTTTCTTTAAAGAATAAGAAAGGGAAAAATAACAAGAACAACAAAGCATTGCTGCATTTTTTTCAGTGTTCTGCAGCCAAAGTTCTTCTCTTCATTTTAATCTCAATTAAACATTGTAAAGAAAGTCTTCAGATTTAACAAAAGCTCACCAGAGTACTCTGTACCCATACAGTTTCTTGGAATAATGTCTATTAGGTGTGATTTACAGGGTAAGATGCAAGGAATTTTCAGGCTATGTGTTTGGGTTCGGCTCACCTGTTTTGGTAACTATTGCAGACAGGACAGCTATTTGTAAATAGGAGCTACTTGAAAGATGAGGGCTGCCCTCTCTCTACCTCTCTACTCTCAGTAACAATGTGTCCCAGGAAGGAAAACATTGTTTCTAGAAAATTTTAAATCACATAAAATCGGAACCTGATTACTGGAGGAATTATGGAGCCATTGTCTCAGAATCAGCCCGCCCCCCCATCAATGTCATGTTCCTTTTCTCTTATTTGTCAAGGGTACATGTGGTTTTCAGGACCCCAGGAAGGCTATAGGAAACAGACTTTGGAACCTAGGAGAGCATGAGGTTACAGCAGTGGCAACTACTGGCAACTGCCTTGAAACCCTTGGCCTTCTGTGGTTCCCACACTGCTCAGGCGAAGGGAGGGAAATGGGTGAGCCTCCTGCCCACCCAACCCCCTCCCTCTGTGCTTATTTGCTTGTTCTTGTCTAATCAGGAGTGCCCTGGCTAATGGCATCCCCTCTGAATGGAAGAGCCTTCAGTCTGAGGCTGCTCCCAGTAAGTGAGCATTTGCATACGGAACAGGAACACAAAACCTTGTGCTACTTGCTTCTTCCTGCAGTTGCTATCTTCTTGGCACAGGTCGTCTTACCTCCTTATATGAGCTTTAGTCCTTGGCACACCAAGAGGGCAGCAGCCTTCCAATTCTTTCACTTTGTGGTTGCCAACAGGAAATATCATGCATCTTTCCGGCGCACTAATTGACATGAAAATGCCAAGGTGTTCTGCAGCGTTTCCTTATGAAGAGAAACACACTCTTCAGGAAAGACTTTTCCCACTGACCGGGCATGAGCCTGCCTTGAAATTTTCCCCGTGTCTCAGTGCAGAAAGAGTAATTAGATCATCTTGAGTCCAACACGGTTGCTTTGAGTGATTTACCTATACAGTTTGGGTAGATATTTCTTTGGCAGGAGATTCTTTTTGTTTTTCACAAATAGGAGATTAGAGAGTGCCTCTAAAGGGAAGCTGTTAGATGAAGAAGAATTTGCCCTGTTAGTGAGTAAGTGCATCCAAGCATCTTATGGGCTTAAAATAACAAGAATGTAAATTCATATACAAATATTCATTATATCTTAAATGTGAGCCACTTTAATTCTTTTATATAGATCTAATAACGTTTATTTCAGTGTTCTATAATCTATTTAGTGCCTAAGACTTCCATTGTATGTAAACCAGTAGTTAATAAATAGTGGAATAGCCGTCATATGAGGAGAGGTACCCAGCCTTATTGAACTTGATCTGTCATGTTTGGTTGATATTCCTGGGAGGCCTTCCTTTTCCGAAGGAGAATGGAAGAAGAATGAGTAGGGAACAGGGGTGGGGGAGGTCACTGGGAGGAGGAGAAGAGGGAGGGGAAACTACAGTCGGGATGTGATAGATGAGAAAAGAATAAAAAATAAAATAATAAACTGTGAAATAATGATGAAAGCGGTGAAGGAACTGACTTATTAGACTGTCCAGGGAAAGCCGAGATAGTCTCTCTTCCACTCGTACATGCAAGGTTAAACTGAAGAAGTCCGTAGGTGTGAAACAGCCTACGGCAGGTCTTTGGGAAATATTCTAAGAGAAGACACTGCTATCCTAGGAGATGACAGATCCATACATTCTGCTGCTTCTGAGCTCTTCAGGGAGGACAAGCTTTGGAGGAGGTGGACGGTGGTAGTGATGATCCTAACTCTGTGTGAGCCTCAGCTGGTGTCTGTGTGTCTGTGTGTCCATGTATTTGTGTGTGCCTGCCTTATTCTGTAACAGAAGAGTTTTAAAAATAAACAGAGAAGTAAACAAGTAGGCGACCTCATACCTTTTAGGTGTGGAGTAAATCGGACCATCTAGATTTGTAGAAACACACTCTGATGCCCTCACAGTGACACACTGCCGAGGCTACTTGTTTTCTTTGCTTTAGAGCACATCTCCTTCATTAAGCAAGGGATTGTGGTGCGCGAGACTCTGAGAGCACTTCCACCAAAGCACAGCTATTAGCTTCCACTTCCGAACTTTGAATACTTTTCCCTTCTCTTTCACCTGCCCCACCCCCATCGTGTACGAAACTGATCCACTGATCCTAATGCTCGCTGATCCAGATATAAGTACAAGCCATTCCATTCTATTCTTCACTCTTAGTGAAAAGCTAGTTATGATGTCACCAGCCATGTGGGAAAATTATCATATAAGGACTGCTAATCAGCGTGTAAATTTTTCAAGATAATTTCTCTGTTGGAGTGGGAAAAAAAAAAACCTGGGTGGAGAAACAGGAGATGGAAGTGAAGAGACATAGCTGTGAATATCCGACCAAGTCTGAAATACTCAGTTACAGCAATTCTGCTTGTGAATGTCGCTGACAACTTGGACAGCTGTGTATTAGCAGCTGTGCTTCCTAATTCACACCAGCCCCTCGCCTCCCAACAGTTCTCAGGATGAAGTAAGATGGCCTCACCGCTCCGGTTCACTGCCCCTCACTTCTCCTCTGAGGTGGTGCTCAGCCCTGCTGTGGTTGCCTGAGCCAGCTTGTTCCCGAGAAGCAAGGCAGGAAGCAAGAGGAAAGAGGCCAGGCATGCATTCCACTGATGAATTTGAGCTTAGTCACCGTGAGGAGAAGGATGTGAGTGGTTCAGGGTGCTTTGCTGGTCTGTCCTTTACTTATGTGGGAAGCGTGATGATCATTGCCCCTCCTGCTTCACGGGAAGAAAGTCACAAAGAATGGAGCAGAGAAAAGGAGTTGGATTTTCTCCATCAAGGCTCAAAACCTGCCACTTCTCCACTGCTTTACTAAAACCCGCTCCTGTGTAGGTAGATACTGATGCAACCAAAACAGGTACACGAGTCTCCCTTAAAATAGTCCGTGAAATTTCGAAATTTCATGCGACTTCTAAACACACTAAATGCCACTTAGGTTTTTTTTCCCCCATTTTACTGGAGGCCCTGCAGTTTTAATAGGATGGATGTACTCATGAATAAAAGAATGCTTATAACACAATTAATGGTACAAAATCAATCTCCTTTTGACATGTGAATGAAGGAAGCAGTTCTGTACACTTTGGAACATGCAAGAAGACTCATGAGTGTGATCACCAGGTCTTGGGTCACCTGGACTCAAAATGCTATGAATGAAACCACCTGAGGTGGTAATTCATGGACTGTGTGTCATTTGTTCAAACAACTAGGTTGATGAGAAATGCAGAAAAATCATAGGAAAGAAATAATAACCCATGACAGAAATGCCCCCAAGTAGGGACTACACTGTACATTCCAGAGGGGTTAGGCAGAGTCTGATTTTGTCAAATAAGCAAACAAACAATGGGTCCAGGGAAGTCTGGGTTGATGGGTGGTAACTGCAGGACATGTTGGATGCCTCTGCTACCATGTGAGGAGGAGACAAATGGGAACCAGTCATCTGGTCCCTGAGTTGCTGGTCTACATTTATGAACTCCATTTATTGTTATGAAGTGAAAGCAACTGACCATTTTGACAGGGAAGTTTGATTTCCTAAAGTCTACAGTCAAATGACCAAAAATAAAAACTCATTTTTTCCAGTCTTTGGGCTTGCGGTTTTATCATATTTACATCAGCAAAAATTTAGAATGAAATGGTACACCCCATCAAGGCAAAACAAACAAAGTTATACAGTGAAAGGGTATGGCTCATCACGATAAAAGTTGGCCAGGAATGGAAAAATTCCCAAAAGTCATTACGTAACAAACTGAAATTTTGTAATTTAGGAATATAAATAGTTGAATATAAAATCAATAACTTCTAATTTTATCCATTAGCTAAGTTCAAGTGCAAAAAAAATTTTTTTCTAGCATTTATGTTTCTAACATTCATTCTGAAATACAGATGGGAATAAAGGACAAACTGAGAAGAGTAGTTGCCCAATCACTGTTAATCCTAACATTCAGGAGGTTAAGGTATAGTAATATATTTTCTGATTCAAAAGGAAACATGGTTTATCTGGTTTCAGAAGTGTTGTTGACGAGGCTGCCCAGACCCTAAACTGCTAGTTAGTGAAATCCCCCTGCCTCACTCACTTCATGGCATGTTCCAGAGTTTCCACACGGGGGAACATCCTTTATTGCCTGTGTTTGTCTGTCTTCATCTGTCTAAAGAATATGTTTACCAGATGTTGCCATAAGGAACGTGTGAAGTATGGTCTCTGCAAAATACAAAGTGCAGGGCTCACAGTCCCAGCTCTCTACTAAGTTTTCATTTCCAAGTTCTGCTTCCTCACCAGTAAACCTCAGGATTCCCTGGTTGGGGGAAAAAATAAAAACAAAGGCTGAAACCATTTGCCCTAACTGCCACCTGGTGGCCCCTATGAGACAGTTTTGGAACTCCTGGGAAGGGTTGGGCTAAAGCAACAAGATGCTCCCTACATTGTAAACACAGGGTTCATGTCTCTCCCCCACTTCTGGGTAAAAGGGGGCTTGAGCACCAGGAGGTGAGGAACATATTTAAGATGCAGGTTGCTCCTGGCTGTAATGCTGGGCTGGCCACGTGCTAATGGACAGCTCTTTAAGCTTATGGTACTTGGGTGATTTTGCACTTCCCAGGATGAGAATGCTTGGTGACCAATGGCTCTCAATTCCAAGGCCTCCATGGGTCACTGGCTCCTAAGCTAAACCTCAATTTTATATGCTGCTTTTAATTGGCTGGAAAAAAACCCCTCATTGTTTTATAGTGCTTTAGGGACCTAAGGTAATTTGCATTGTGACCTCAGTATAGTTTAGAAGACATGCTAGCACTTTGCAAATATTTGATTGATATAAATAAGTATCTTCTTTTTTGTTTTACTTATGAGGCTCTGATAAGGGTAGAATATTACAGGTTACTTGTAAACGGCAACTGTCTATATGGAAATGAAAGTCCACACCTTCTGACCCTGATATTCCTTAGGTAGTGCTATATCACTGAGATGTTTGCTTCAAGTTCTCATCCACGAGACATCCTTTTATCTAGAGCAGTGGTTCTCAACCTTCCTAATGCTTTGACCATTTAACACAGTTCTTCATGCGGTAGTGACCCCCAACCATAAAATTATTTTATTGTTTCATAACTGTATGTTGCTACCCTTATAATTTGTAATATAAATATCTGATATGCAGGATAGCTGATATGTGACTCTTGTGAAAGGGTCTTTTGACAACACCCCCCACACACACACACAAGGGATTAATACCCACAGGCTGAGAACCACAAGTCTATCGAGCCCAATGAGGGTCTCTAACTATTTACATTGTTTTGTGAACTCTGACTACCTTTTGATTTAACATCTAGTTGGTTTAGGGAAACTAGATTATATATATAATCCATACAGGGTTGTGACGGCTCTAAATGGGGAGCAGATTTAAAGACTCCTCCTCACCCCCAGAAAGATCATTTGCGTCTTGGGTAGTTCTAAGAGAACTTACTTCCATTAGACAAGTAGACTGTGCTGTCCAAGAGAAAGCAATTTGAGGCTGAGCCTTTGGGAAGGATGCCAACACACTGTACAATTTATGCTCTGCCTCCTGCAGTCCAGCAGGAAGGCCAGCCTCCACATTGTCTCCTCCACGGAGTCACACTGATGCTGCGAGCCCGAGATACTGAGGCCCTTTCAGGTTCATTACAAACACGGAGCATCCTTTAGGCAGATCATTCACCGAGTCTCCTTCACGTTTCGTTCCAGTTATTGTTTATTTTATTTTTCTTTTCCTCATCTTATGATGACCCAGAGAATCCTGAACTTGGAAGGGACTTTGGCGACCCTGGATTTTCATTATGTCATTTCGCTCACAGCTTTTTACAGGAGTGGGGATTTAGGACCGCTGGACAGAATGCAAAGCAGTTCAGACTCAGACTGGTCCCTTACAGCTATGTCTCGGCTGTATCCTTTCCACTGCTCCTACTCCATGCATCGTGTCCCTCAATCATGGTAAACTGTTGCTATTCTGTCCTGCTGTTCTGATGCCTGTGAGTGCATACATTTCTGCTAATACTTTCCCTAGTCTCCTCAGACTCCACGAATTCCTTTTCTCAAGACTTCAGTGGGACCCACGGTCTCTATGGTGTGTAGTCACTAGAGGGCAACCTGACCACACACAGCTGAGGAGGATGAGGCCCGCTGAGTTGGATCACAGCTAAGAAGATGCAAAACTCCATGCAGGAGATCGGGTGTGTGTCACTGGTTACACAAGCATGTTTATTTATACAGGCCCTTTTAAACTTATCAATATCTGGAGAGATAACTCAATTATTATCATTATCTTTTCAATCAAATAACAAACAAACAAACAAACAAACCAAAAACTGCCCCCCCCAAACCAGGAATCCTAGGTTCAGAGAGATGAAGAGACTTACACAAGGTCACAGACATCTCACCTGATATTCTTTCACTGAACACTATGCAGCAAAAAGATGTAGGTTTCTAGGTTTTAAGATCCAAATCTAACCACAGCAAAGTATTATTTCTTTGCAAAACAGTCGAGAGAAGTCCAGGTTTGCTTTATGCCATTAAGAAATAACACACTAGCCATTTTTTAGTTAGACTAAGTTGTCTATCATCTTAGGGGAAATTATTTATTTAAACCCTTAAAAAATATCTGTCCAAGTAATCAGAAATTGTAGTACTCTTTCTGCAAGCCCCAGGTATTACTTAGTTATTCTCGAGTTACTTTAATATGATTTCTTTTGCAAAACGAATACAGTATCTGACCCTGTTTCTCTTATCTATATGATATTTGAAGTAAAGAAGGACAAATAGCAAGACGGCTTTCTATTTCCAAAACATGGCGTCTGTGAGAGAAGGCCATTGCTTTTCTCTGTGACTGAATGCCTCACAGACAGGCTGTTCTCTGGTCAGCAACACTGCTTATTTGCCGAGCCTGTCACCAGCAAATGGAAATAGAATCTATAATGAGCCAGACTCAGGGATCAGTCTCTGAAACCTTTTTTTCTTTTCTTTTCTTTTCTTTTCTTTTCTTTTCTTTTCTTTTCTTTTCTTTTCTTTTCTTTTCTTTTCTTTTCTTTTCTTCCTTTTCTTTTTCTTTTTTTTTCTTTTTTTTTTCTTTTGTCTATCTCCTCTTTGTTTGACCAGGTGGGTTCCTTAAAATACCATTATTTAATCGTGGCAAGTGAAAATCTGTTTTCAGGGGACCTGAAAATATCTAAGCCAAGTGTGATGGCTGAGAAGGAGGGAGAGAAGAGAAGAGAACTTCCCTATCATATGGTACAGTGAAAGGCTTGAAAAGACAGAGGTTGGGCTCACAGCTCTGGAAAAGTGGACTGGCCCTGGGTATGGTGGGGGACAGGGCACAGAGAGAATTTAGAGTGGGTCAGGTTTTCTCTATCTCTCCAAGAGTTAGCTATTTCATTTATACATTAAGCCAAGAACATAAAGGAAAATTAACCAGTTATGTAGACTGTTATAAACCCTGATTCCTGGCAAAACTCTTATCCTAGAGGTAGAAGAGAAATGAAGTAACTCAGGAGACAGAGTTAAAGACTCCAGGACACACTGCTTTTGTATCCATTAGCTTATGTTTTTTAAATCTGATTTTTTTTAAAACATAGTTTTAAGTGAGCATATTGGAGTCAGGTAAAGAATTGATGAAAAATTCCAGCAAATCTTCTGTGAAAACTCATGCATATTGATTACAGAAAAGATATACATTCATATGCACATTTTCTTCCTTGTGGCCTGGGAGATAGGGGTGTGTGTGTGTGTGTTCCAAGGTACACTGCTTAATTGTGAAAAAAATGCATAAAGATTAGGGGGAAAGGGCAAATGTATTTTGGTAATAAAGATCTGGATGACAGAAGGGAGAGAGAATCACAAATGTGAGAATACAAACCTTTACATATAAATAAAACACTAACCACAGGAAGAGAACAAATTAAAGTGTATGTTTGATTTTAGCTTTTAGGCCACTAAAAATATAATGTGGCTTTCCCTAAGAATGCCGACAAAGACTAATAATTTGTTTCTAAATGCCAAGAGCACAAGAGTATGTTCAGTACATCACTACTACCTGATATACAGTCTACAACTACAACTCTCCTTTGTAGGAGCGAAAACAAGATGAAATAAATGTATTCCCTAAATATCCACTGGTTTTACTGTGACATGCTGCCTAGAAACATCCTGACCACAAACGCTGTGACTGTCTACAACCTGTGAATGAGGCACAATCGCAAGAGCAGACCCCGGTGTACTTATTTGCCCCAACCCAACGTTACTGAGGCTTGTTTTTCTTTCTTTTGGGTTTACTTAATTCCTGCTAAGATTCTGAGAATGTGAGCTAAAACATACCCAGAGCAGCATGATTTTCCAAAGGCAGCTCTTTGTCCCTTTTTTCCATGCTTCTCAAAAGTTAATCCTGCCTACCAATCATTAAAGGAAGCAGGCCCTTTTACTGTTACACCGCTCTGCATCAGTGTCTATGGGGGTTGACAGAACACACACCCTCTAAGCATCTCACAGCCTTAGGTCCGCGTGTAACTACAACTCATTCGGAATTCTCATTCTAGTTTTCTGCAGAGGCAACAGCACAGCCACAGCGTATAGATAAGAGAGATTTCTTTACCTTTATTTTTAAAAGAGGTTAAAAAAATCATTTCGTGTCTTTTTCTCATGTATCCACAGAGAGAAGGTTAAAACTCCGTAGGTGTAGGTGGTTTGCCTGCCGAGCTGCCTCTGTGGGCCGGGCTCCGTTTACAAAGAAGCAAAAGAAGCAAAAGAAGCAAAAGAGAGGGGAAAAAAAAGGAAAAGGAAAAGAAAAAGAAAAAGAAAAAGAAAGAAAAAAACAACGATAACAAAAAAACCACGATTTTAGAATCTGTTCCAAGCCGTGTTTTGTGGACTGTGATGAATGGCATGTTGCCTTGGTAATTTCAATCTTGTCAAAAGCCTCAGGTTCCCAGCAGCAGAGCCCACCATGATTGGCTCCACCCGAGGGACGTGGATCTCGGGATTCCCTCCTAGCTAGCAGCAGTGACATCACCGCCACTCCTTAGCGGCGCAGGGCTGGCGCGGGAGGAGCGCCGGGAGGGGCGTTGCTGGGGTTTCCAGGGAAACACTGCAGCAGATGGCTAGCCTCAAGGAGCCAGAGCCACACATCTGCAGCGCGGCTGGTGGGGAGGATATTTTTGGAATATCTCTGCTCACTGAGGTCCGGCTAGTTCTGATATTTTCACCTCCATGCCTTTCAACCAGTGGGCTTATTTCTTCCCGAGTTCTTTTATTTCTGGAAAGGGGACTTTCTATTTTTACAGTAAGAACCGAGTCAGAAGGATCCCAACCAATCTTAAACTTCCATACTCCCCAGTTTTCTTTCTAATTCACCGGCCCCTCCTCACCAGACTGTCAAGGTGATTCAAGGAACACAAGGGCACATGTTGCTAAGGTAACGGGATTGAAAACCTGTCTGCGCGTGCAGAAGCATTCTAACCTGGGGTTTCCCTCATTTGCATTTTAAGACTCCTGGGCTGCAGCCTCCATGCAAGCTTAGTCCTTGTAGCAAGAATAAGACACATTTTAAAATAGTGATTGCTACCTCGAGGGTCAGTAAGCAGCTTGTACCACTGTGAGCTTAAATAAATTCAAGAAAAATATCAGGTGCCAACCATTTCCAGCTCCTTGGTGAGTGAACCAGTGCCAGGAAGAACAGGACCCTCTCCTCCACCACATTTTAAAACTGAGAGAAAGGAATTCCCTTTTTGCTTTTCTTCCAGAATTGCCCTTGACAGTATTTTCCAAGGTTAAACTTTGCCTTCACTCTTATTCCTGGTAACTTAGGACATCTCACTCCACATTCACAACAAAGGAGATCTAGGGTGGTGAGTCTTATCTGAAGTGACTGAAGTGAGAGGAAAAGGGTGCCTAGGATAAGAGAATTTCAGGCATGTTGATGTTAGTAAAGCATGAAACAAACACGCTCTCAGAGGTACCCATTCACTCCCCGAAGCGACTTGAATAAAACAACTGCATAGGATTTCTTCCCTGAACTGAACACAAACCAGATGTAATTCCAATAAGCCACAATAACCACACTGTCGAAACAGCATCTTGCGCACTTGTTTCTTGGTAAAGGAGGGGGTCAGGGGAGAGAATTACACTATAATTCTCTCAAATGAAACAGATCAAGTATTTCACAGTGTTTTGGCCCAAAGTTAAAGGGCTTCTGTGCACACTCAAGTGTGCATGAACAGGGAAACTGTAAAATAAAACAGCAGTTTCCTAGTGGATTTTTAGCAAGCCTAGGGACAGCAAACTGGGCAGTATGAAGCTGAAGGGAGAAGACAGGAGTGAAATGATAGCATTTGGGCAAAGGGGTCTGAATTCTTGGTGGTATGTTTCCACAGACTTGGAACTGCTTTTGTTCATTGGGAGGGGGGCAGGGGGATTCCCTTTAGTTTTGAAACCTAGGTGCACATCTTCTCTTCACTTTCACTGAGCTAAAGTTGCATAAAAGTCATTCCATGAAAGTGAGGGAGGAGATACATGAGAATGGCATTATTCCCATGGGTGGCACTTTCTGACCTGTGTGATGAGACTCAAGGTTTGTGGCGAAGGATTAACTCCGGTAAATTTCTGTGCCATGACAAGAATGCTCGTAATCATTCCAAGGGACCGTGATTTCTGTGATATCACCCACATTTCAGTGAGTGCTTGAAAATCATGCTTCTTGTTATTGAAGAAGCAAAGCTGCCCATTGATTCACCCACACTGGCAAGTGCTTAATAAGTTATAGTCTAACACCATAACACCATCAGCACAAGGAATAGAAGAATATATATATATAATTCTTCCTGACATGAAGTGTTTGTTTCCCAGGTTTGATTTTTGATTCTGGATAATGACTTTGAACATTGAGAGATCTTGTGTCTCTTGTCTAGAATAAACTGATTTTAAGTCTGTGACCACAAGGGCAAGGTTCATTCTTCCTTCTTCAACACTGAGCAACTTGATACATGAGATAAAGAACTGACTCAGCAGAAATAAACATTTAAAGACATCACTGGTCCAGCAGATACTTGCAGATGAGGATGCTGCATCTGTCAAGGCACCTGCTTCTACAGAGGCCACATGTGCAAGGAGAAATCTCACCCCAAAGCCATTTCTTGTGGACTACATGGAGACTAGAAACAGTTTCTAGTAGGATGGTTCGAATCCCTGGTGTTCCCCAAAGAGCCATGTGTTAAAAGGTTCAGTCCTTGGTACAGTGATGCTAGGTGATAGTTCGTTGTGGTTACTGGCCCACTTGTAATCCTAACATGTGGGTCAAAGACAGTGGGATCCCCACTACAGTCTACTAGCTACATCAGCCTGACTTGGTGAGCTCTGAATACAAGTGAGAGACTCCATATACAAGATGCAAAGTGACTAAGTAAGAGGATAACTCATGTTAATCTCTGGCCTCCACAAGCATGTCTGCCTGCCCAACATGTGAATGGGCATACATAGTACATGTATGCCATATGAATACACATGCACACATGCAGGAGACACAGTCATGTCAATGTCACAGAGGCAACAGGGATCATGGTTGGTGTTCACCTCTCTATGGAGAACTCAGTCTGGAGCCTGGCGTATAGCAGGGATGAACTAGAATGCATTTCACATGACCAGGGCTGCGTTTTTGTTTTGTCTCATGATGTGCTTGGTTACGCGTTCAGCATTGTCTGATGAAGAGAAGATACCCAGTAAACATCTCCAGGTTTGGAAGTTGATTTTTAAAAGATAAATTAACCTATTTTGTAAATAAACATGGGGACATTTTTTGGGGAGGGCACAGGAATATTCTTGGTAATGGATAAATGCTCCCTCTTTACCCACCTGTGTTGTTTTCTATGAGTGACTTCAAATTAGTTTTCATTTTTGTTTAGAAGAGAAGTTTAAGGCAATCCTTGAAAGATAGAAATCTTAGCATCAATTCAATTCTCTGAGTATGTAAAGGGAGTATATGAAGGATGTTGGCAGTAACTAGCTCTTCACTTAGAAAACTTTCCAGTCTTCCACTGGATCCCAAGCGGAGTAAGGAACCCTCAGCTGGTGGTAGGGTAACTAAAAACCCAGTGGCTTTTGTGTGTGCTTCTGTAGTAGAAATTCCCAGGAATTTCAGCACTTTCTTAGACAATTTTTAGAGTCAGAATCTCTAGGTCTTGCAGGATTTTTTATTTTATGTTCCAACTATTTTAAATGAAGTAGAATCATGGCCTTAATTATGCTTATTCAAATAATAAAATGGGTCCTAACCTAGAACTATTACTTAATATTTCCCAAGGAAAGGGCACATTACCTTATATATAATTAAATAATAATGCATTAGTACTTCATGGCATAATATATATTTAATGTACAATATGAAACACTGCTTGTTTCTATGGAAATGTAAACCATATTTTATAATACAATATGATAATTATAATATTAAAGACAAATGATAACCTAAAGTTAGTTTAAGATGGTGACATTTTTACGAGGCTGATTTCAAGTAAGAGAATTCATTTGAGCTGGAAGGATTAAGATTCTGGAGGGGACACAACCACCAATATCATGCCCTGAATGGTAGAATAATAAATGTAAATAATACATGTAATACCTTTATGTTATATACAGCTGTGTATTAACAAACCACCCAATCTATTCTACCATATTCTAGGAAGCACCCTTTAAAGAAAGAAGCAAATTCTATTGGGTTCTTTAGATCATCCCAAGGGCTCATGCATGCAGTAACTCTTTTGGTTAAGAATGCTGACAATAGGCACAGACCCTGTGCTATCCTACTGTGTGACGTCATGAGCACGGTTCTTCACTTCTGAGTCACACTTCTCTCACATGTGAGATCCCACTAGGTTCTCCACAAGACTTGTATAATGTGCATAAATCATGCCGTGTGGTATCTGATACCCGGAACATGCTTCAGAAGTAATGGAATGTGCGGGTCGTCTCCAGGAATTTCTCCATATAGCTACCAAGGGCATAGTCAGAGTCAGTCCAGTCTATGCTGGCTGTTGAAATGGATTATTAATGCTCAGCATTATAAAAGGAACTCCACAATGCAGCCCTCTACATGATGAACATGACATTATAACAGGAACTCCACGATGCAGCCCTATACATGATGACCATGTGTCTAGTTTTGCTGAATTTTATAAAACATGTATTCTAAAACTAGACTGGTGAAGTGTGGCCTTATACAATATATGAAAATTGATGTCTAAGCTAAGATTTCCAGATTCATTAACAGCCCAGTTAAATACGAACTGCAGTCAGGAGACAAATTTGCACTTTAGTATAAGTAAATTTAAGCCATAATTTTGCTAAAAATATTTGTGGTTCATTTGAAATTCCAATTTGGTGTCCCCTATTCCATTAGACCATTCCATCCTAAGGAAAGAACTTCATGTTCAGAAAAAGACAAAAAAAAAAAATCCTACCGTGAAACCCTAAACATAGAGAAAGGGAGCCATTTGGAAAAGCCAAAAGGCTCTCATGATATCTGTTGCCCTTTCCCACCATTCTTTCTGCTGAGTAGAGCATCGTAGCCTCTTCCTTCATTAGTCTGCCCCTGACATGAATTTCCTCTTCAGTAGTAACAAATGGGAAACACTCCAGGGGCCTATCTTGTATTCTCTAATTATTAAGCTCTGTAATTGATTTCATATTTTTTCCATTTTTTATTAGGTATTTAGCTCATTTACATTTCCAATGCTATACCAAAAGTCCCCCATACCCACCCACCCCCACGATTTCATATTTTTAAGTTATTAATAAAACTGGTAGAAAGACATAAAAACTTCATGAGAATGAAAGTTATTTTTTTAAATTACGTATTTATTTCATTTACATTTCCAGTGCTATCCCAAAAGTCCCCCACACGCTCCCCCACCCACTCCCCCACCCACCCACTCCCACTTCTTGGCCCTGGCATTCCCCTGTACTGGGGTATATAAAGTTTGCATGTCCAAAGGGCCTCTCTTTCCAGTGATGGCCGACTAGGCCATCTTCTGATACATATGCAGCTAGAGACACGAGTTCCAGGGGGTACTGGTTAGTTCATATTGTTGTTCCACTTATAGGGTTGCAGATCCCTTTAGTTCCTTGGTTACTTTCTCTAGCTCCTCCATTGGGAGCCCTGTGATCCATCCAATAGCTGGCTGTGAGCATTACAGCATGGTTTTAGTGGTATATAATATGTATGTAGTCCTTACTGGTGGTTTCTGTTTTACTCTGGAAATTATGACATAAGTATGCTTGAAGATAAATTCCTGTCTCTGTCTTGTAGGTAGAACATGGACCCCAAATTCATCCTGTTTGACCTAAGGGATGAGATGAAGGAACTGAAGAAGAGATATAGGAAAAGGTCCACCTTGCCCTCAGTGCCTGACGCTAATGCCTGTGTGAGCAGCTGTTTTCGGGTGGCAACAGAGGTCTTGACTCACATCCCAGTGGTGGTCTTTCTCTACTTATAGATTTTCTTCCTTTGAGTTGCCACCCTAGAAACCCCACAGCCCATTTTCTCCATTGTGTGCCTTCCCTAGCGACCAGCGTTGGCTTTGCTGGGCTAGTGCACGGCCGCCATCTGTGTCACACAGCTTCAAGTGTCTCCATGAGTAAGCCCAAAACAGGTGTTGGCTAAGTGTTCTTCCTTTATTTGTCTGTCTCTCAGTTCTAAGTGGATGTCTCTAGTGACAAACCTTTTAATGGTGACAGGAAATAGATTTTTCTCCCCATTTTACAGTTCCAAACTCATTGTTTGTAGTACTTAACAATCAAGGGGTAATTGAGTGCAGACTATGTTACCCAGTGACACTTTGCGTTGGGACCCCATGAGGTAAGAACTTCCTTAAGGCTAGCTGGAAAACCAAAATAGACATCATTACAAGAGACACTGTTACAGTTGACACAGAGCTAGCCCTTCATGTTGCCACCCAAAGGCATGAAGTTAAGACAGTTTTATGACCAATCCTAAACTTGCAGGACCAGATACTAACTTGAACATCCAAACTACTTCAGAGTTTAGAATACCATGGTTTCAAGGTTTGGTTAAAGTGAGTTGAAATCTTTATATTAAAAAAATTATAATTTCTTTAAAAATATTTCACAAAAAGCTCCCATTCCAAAAATACATGCAATTTCTTGGATGACTTCAGGAATATCACTTCATAAAATTTAAATATTTGCCTTGATAAGAGCCCACAGTGAGGATTTAGGTAAAAACTCATATCAGATAATAGAGAATAACCAATTAAAAATCTATGGCCAATAGCTCGCTGCTGCTGTCCAATTCTGTGGCTGCCAATCATGTGTACTTATTTAACTTTCAAGTTAATTAATAGCTGATTTCTTGAATCACGGGAGCTATATTTTAAGTGCTAAATCTGACTAATAATTACAACACTGAGTAGCCTAGGTGGTTTTATTTGACAGTGCTATTGGTGACAATCTAACAGATTCTAACTATGTATAGCTGTGAAAGTTTAACAGCATTCAGATTTATTGAGTCCTTCTAAACCATCTTTTCCTATTTTAAGTTTTATATGTACTATCTTAATTAGTCTTCCTACACTATAAGATACTAAATGCCAACATTTTCCTCATTTCATGCTCATGCCCATGAAATCAGAGACACAGTCGGACACAGGCGATTTAAAACTTGGCATAATTTTTAAGGGATTCACCTGGGACAGGAATCTAGGGAACCTGGCTTGAGAAACACAGTTTTGACTGTGCAAATGCAGGCCATGCCTGGGCTAAAGGCTCAGACGAGGGAAGGGAACATAACATACTGTGTTTTTGCAAACAACTACTCACTGGGGGAAAGGTTACCATGAGCATGTACATTGTTTAAAAGGCACAGCCAATACTACATAAAATGAAAGATACAAACGAAGAAATTCAATACACTAAAGTATTAGGATTACATAGTATCTGCATGCTTGGATACAGTGTGGGGTAGTGTTTCCTAGGCAAAAATCAACAAGTCAGAACCTGTAAGGAAAGGCTTGCAATTGTAACTATAAACACAGTAAACGCTCTACTGTTAAAATTAAAAATCAAGAAGCAAGGGTGGAAATTTAGTAACAGGCTAAGGGAACGTTTTTGAAGCATTTAATGTTAATACAAATAGGTCACAGAAATCTGTTACAAAAAGGCAAAAAAAAATCTTGGTCAAAAAATAAGAAAAGGATATGGACTGAAAAGATTATTTGAAGAAATACAAGAACTGCGGCTGTAACTCAGTGGTAGAGTCGTCTGCCTAGCATGCCCAAGGCCTTGGATTTGATCCCCAGTACCTTCTCACTTGTACCAAAGAATACAAATGACTAACAAACATATGAAAAGACTTTCAAATACATAGACAAACAGAAAATGCAAAGGAGATGGAGATAGTATACTTTGTATATTGGATTGGGCAGTCCCAGAAAGTTATCATATACAGTGTCAAAGCACAGGGACATGGGTCTTATTGACAATGGCATGAACTGAATCCCAGCCTAAAGAATAATACTTACCAAATTTTGATTGAAGGTATCTTTAGACCAGTAATTCCATTTGTGGGTTTCTCACCCATCACATAGACATGTAAAAACAAGATATTCTTTGTTTACCAACATCTTTTTTTAATGAGATAGAAGTGTCCAAGTAGCACAACTACCTTTAAAAGACGGAATGATTGAGTAAGCCAGAGTCATCCACACTGTGGCATAACTGCTTGCCATCCGAAAACAGAAAAATATTCCTTGGAGCTATAAGTGAGATATATTCTTATGTAAAGAACATATAAGCAAAGCAAAGCAAAGCGAAACACAACCCTTCCTTACACCCTCCAAGCTATCTGTGCTAACATGAGATACCAACAAAAGGCTGCACAGATAAATACCAAAAAAGCCCCACAGTTATGTCTGGGAAGTATGTCTTGAGTGAGAGAGTTGCAGAAAAATATGTTTCTTTTTCTGTCCTACACTTAATACTGTTTTAGTGTTTTATGAAAAGCAAAAGGGATCAACCAATAACAAGAGAAAATCTACACCTATGCATTTATTTATTTACTGAGCCCTGGAAGTGAAAGGCAGGGCCTGTGAATGCCTGCCACCTGGCCTAGCAATGAGCTCTATCCCCAGGCCCATTGATGGACTTAATAAAGACTAATTCTCAGACTCTGTCTTTCTCATTCAATTCTGTTTACTGATGTAACAGAGAGTCCACTTGCAAACAAAGAGGACTGGTAGTATCATAGGAATAGCAGGTCTGGGTGTCTGCTGCAGATAGATAAAGCTGACTCCAATAGCTATGGTGACCAGGAGGCCTCTGCACTCAGGGCCCTTTAAGCTTCTCCTGTTCTTATCAAATCTTAGCATCTCCTGCTGCTCCAGGGTGAGCTGCTTTGTAGATTTGGCCATTTAGGTTCTTAGAGATAAAACTCATCCTTCCTTATCTTAAAGTCATCTATAGTGTGGTCTAAAATAATTCTAGAGTCTAAAGACGACAGGACCGCTAAGCTCAGTAGTTCTTGCAGTGTCAAAAAGGGGTTCCTTGAGATCTGGATATCCTTTTACAGATCTGTGAGGGCAATACTGTATTTGAAAAGGCACCAAAAGATTTTTATCTTTCTATTCTCTCTACCAAATTTACAGGAGAAAATTTCAGCGTCTATAGTGCTGTGTGGTGATGTCATTTCTCTGTGATTAATGGAACCAGAAACTGAGTGTTCTTGTGGCTTAAATATTTCTCAGTTTTATCTTTTGATATGAAAAATTTGACATGTACAACCCACATTGAAAGAAAAAAATATCTTTGGAGACTTGTGTTTTGTAATACTTAATCTTCACTGTCACCTTGACTGGATTTAGACTTACCTAGGAGTGCCCCTTTCTGTTTCTACAAAGCTCTAACTGAAGAGGAAGGGACCATCAGGAACAGGACAACCATCATCCTATAGGCCCAAATCCCAGATGGAATAAAAACTAATAAAAACTACTACTACTATTACTACTACTACTACTACTACTACTACTACTACTACTACTACTATTCTACTACTACTACTACTACTACTATTCTACTACTACTACTACTACTACTACTACTACTACTACTACTACTACTACTACTACTACTACTAGAGTTATGGTAGTTTGAATGAAGGAGGAGGAGGAAGAAGAGTAGAAGCACAAGCAGAAGAAGAAGAGGAAATAATAATAGAGTTATGGTAGTTTGAATGAAGGAGGAGGAGGAAGAAGAGAAGAAGCACAAGCAGAAGGAGAAGAGGAGGAGAGGAGGAGGAGGAAGAGGAGGAAGAGGAGGAGGAGGAGGAGGGGAAAGGGGAAGGAGGAGAAGGAGGGGAAAGGGGAAGGAGGAAGATGAGGAGGGGAAGTAGAAGGAGGAGGAGGAGGGGTAGAGGAAGGAGGAGGAGGAGGGGAAGGAGGAGGAGGAGGAGAAGGGGAAGGAGGAGGAGGAGGAGGAGGAGAAGGGGAAGGGGAAGGAGGAGGAGAGGAAGGGGAAGGAGGAGGAGGGGAAGGGGAAGGAGGAGGAGGAGAAGGAGAAGGAAGAAGAAAGAAAGAAAGAAAGAAAGAAGAAGAAGAAGAAGAAGAAGAAGAAGAAGAAGAAGAAGAAGAAGAAGAAGAAGAAGAAGAAGAAGAAGAAGAAGAAGAAGAAGAAGAAGAAGAGAGGAAGAGCAGGAGGAGTGGGTGGCACAGCAGCAGCAGCCACTAGCCATGGTGACCTGACTGAGAAACAGCCTCAGTAGTCTCAGGCATTTGAAAGAATGATCCTCACTTCGGGTCACTATTGGGGAGTTTTAGGCTGCATGTATTCTTGGTAGATGCAGTACACCCCAGGGACAGTTGTTAAGAGTAAACCCATGAACTTCCAGTTCATGCTCTCTGCTTCGTATTTGAGGCTAAGGACATAAGCTCTCAGATTTGTGTTCAAGACTGCCATGCCTTTTACCACTTGCGGACACTCTTCCCCTCCAAAATAGACATTTCTACCTCTGGCACCGGAAGCTCAGAATATATGCTTCTAAAACTTGCCCTGGTCAAGGTGCTTTACCATGGCAACAGCAAAGGAACTGATATACCAGCTAAGTGCCAGTGTACATCTTTCTGTTTTCTTTTGGAGGATGCAGTCTCACAAGTTGCCTCAGACTCTTACTGTCACAGCTGGAGGCTCTCTTACCATACCATCTTCCCCACTATGCTGGGCCAAACTGTAAGCCAAAATAAGTCCTTCCTTATCTAAGTTATCTTTGTCAAGAATTTCATCAGTTTGCTTTTATGGACCACAAGAGGAGGCTGGCTGCGGCCCTTCACAGTCAGCACATGGATGACTGACCACATCACTCTCCCAATCTAGCAACACCATGAAACAGAGGAAGACATCTATGAGGATTATGAACAATGGGATTCAGATAGTGCTGAAACATATCTATGAGTGCAATAAAATGAAATTATATGTCTGACATAGGTAGAATTGATGCTATGGGAATTATATTTATCTTCTAAAGTAAACATTAATATTTGTGCTTATAATAACAGTAACAGTGATTAATTAGAAAAAATGTTTTTTTTTGGTTTTTGCTTTGTTTTGTTTTAATTTTAATTTTTTGCTAAGCACTAGTAAGTAAAATGCTACAAAATAAAGGCACTCTTTAGTTCCTCCTGGGCACCTAGGTATCTTAAGTAGCCTCATATTACAGATGAGGAAGCTAAGAGGAGAGAGGCTGCATAATATTTTGAAATTATGGTTCCCACACAACAGCAGAGATTAGACCAAAACTCAAAGCTCCATTGCAAAACCACTATGTTTATTCTGTGCCCCCTGCATGATGTGCTATGCTGTACTTTTATAGAAAACTTGGACCATCCTGGAAGGATATCTACATATATAAAGAATCACAGAATCACTGCTTTATAAAGATCATTATTTATTTTGAGAGCCATTTATCATCTTCCAAATATTTAAATATATTAGTTTCTCAGTACTAAGATTGTACCCATTTTTTTGGATAATTCCATATAGAATTTATTTTCTATGTTAACTCCATAAATCCTACCTCCACAAGCACCTATGTGTATGAACCATCTTTGCATTTATATTTATACTACTTAGCCTAGATCTTTTTAGGGGAATAACTATATTTTCCCATGATAAACCATTTAAAGTGAATCAAATCACTTTATATCCCACGAGGAATATTTAACAATACCCATCTCCCCACACTCTATTATTCTGAGCAATTGTTCAACCAGCCACCTGATAGGTACTAAATGATTTCTTAATCAATCCATCTCTTACTAATGTAGTTAAGAAATCAAACCAAATAGGGTCATTCAATAATTATTTGATGAGGACACATCATGCATTAACCATTGTGTGAAAAATCATGTCTCATTTCTGAACCATCTGTTTGTCTTCCCATCAGGTCAACTCTAATCCCTTAACACCCAGGATGGTATTGTGTGGGCAAATAAACGTGATTCCCCTTCCCATAAAGGGAATGAGAATGCCTGCTATTTAACATGCTATAATTAAGTAGAATGCATTAGAAGCTGTATGAGGAAAAAATTATCATTCTAACAGGCTAGAGAAACAAGTTTTTCTCTGCTATGGGCCCTATTCTCCATGACTGATTGGCCAATAAACCATTCCCTGCTGTGCTGAGTCAAACAGTCAGATATTTTTAACTCTGGCTTCCTTTTTTTTTTTTTTTTTGTAACTGCCTAATTGGATTTTTCTAATCTGTTATTAGACGGAAATAGCAAACTGGCACACGAGGCAGGCTCCCCGTATGCCATTATGATGTTTCCATAGTTTTTGCTAGATTTAATCACATTTCATTCATAAAGGTTAGTTGAAAATTAAGAAGGAAACAGATTGTTCCCACATGAACTGGCAGGAACACCATAGTAGCTTCTGACTGGGCAGAGGCTTGATGGGGCAGAAAGAAGACTTGTTTTCTTGTAACCCAGGGAACCAAAATTCCCCTGAGATAAAAACAGAAGCAAGAAGAGATAGCTGTCACCTTCTCCAAAACCTGCAGATCTGATCTGGGCCTTTCTGTTCTTCTTCTTTTTCTTTTTTAAAACTATTATTATATGAGTACAATATTTTTGTTGGACAACAACATTTGAATGTCATCTGGACTATCACATCCCAGACACAATCAAGTCCCAATGTTTTCTTTCCCCAAAATGTGTTAGGAAATGTCTTTCATAAAATGAATGGCAATTTTTCCTTCCCCTAACATCTCCATATTAGGTAGGAAATGAGAATATTGGTAATATTGACCACATACACTACTCCCATGCACCATTCACCTGAGGATAAGGATCATGACAAAGCTCTGGGTATAATCATTTCAGCAAAGTATGGCTCTCCTACTACAGTAATTGGGGTATGATCATTGCTGTGAAGGGTCTTGCCCTAATAATATTAGCTCCAAGTGCTACAGAGAACAAAAGAAGTCATCAATACTTAAGGAGGGGGGGGGGAATCTAGTCCTCTTTAGACACTTCCATGTTCTACAACATCATGATACAATGTTTTAAAATGTGAGGAATTCATAGAGATATTTGATTCTCAATAATCTTTATTTTCCTTCAACTGCTTTGCCTTCTTATTCAGAAGGTCATGGTTAATACTTAATAACGGTGACTTTTTTTTTTTTTGGTATTGAGTTTTTGTAGTTCCTTACATATTCTATATATCAATCCCTTTTCAGATGAGTAGCAATAAATACTTTCTCCTATTCTGTAGGCTGTCTGTTCACGTGATAACTGTCTTTTGTTGTATAGAAGCTTTACAGTTTAATTTGATTTCATCTATCTATTGCCCATGTTTGTGATGTGTTATTCCAGACATGTTTATCCATTCCAATGATAAGGTAGCACATCAAGTCTATGATTGGATACTATTTTATTTACATAGAACCAAGCATTCAATTTTAAAATTTGTAGCTGCACAATATATTTGTTTCCATTTACTTTTCATGATGAACCTCCCATTACTGATCATTGTTGAGTACTTAATTGTGAACCAATTTTCAAGTAAGTAAATCATTGAAAATATGTTTGCTAGAAGGAAATATTTTCACTTCTAAATAACATGTTTCTGATGACTTTACAAAAATTTCATGAGGTAAAGCATAATGAAAAAGAAATATAGAACTCACAAAAAAAGTTGGCAAGGCAATTTAAAAAATTCACTCTAATTATAACTCATGCTCTAAATTTATTCTAATAATACATGGGAGGTACAGTTAGCATTTTAACATGTCCTCTAACATCTGACATAATTTAATATGTAGTTTTACAAGTATAATTTACCATAATTCATCATAAAGAAACTACCACCCTTAATTTACAATGAGATGACTACAATTCATTTATCAACTGGTGGTTTGAATATTTTGGCCCAGACAGTGGCACTATTAGAATATGTGGCCTTTTTGGAGTGGGTGTTGCCTTGTTGGAGGAAATGTGTCACTGTGTGGGTGGGCTTTGAGACCCTCCTCCTAGCTGTCTGGAAGCCAGTATTCCACTAGCTGCCTTCAGATGAAGATGTAGAACTCTCAGCTCCTCCCTCGATATGCCTACGTGGATGTTGCCATGCTTCTTGCCATGATAATAATGGACTGAACCCATGAACCTATAGCCAACCCCAGTTACATGTGAACTTGGTCATGGTCTCTCTTCACAGCAATGAACACCCTAACTAAGATACCAACCAAATGTATTTATTTATCAGGACAAAGAGCCCCTTAAGTACCTGACTGAAATGATTGACATGGGCTTTCTGAGTGACAGTAAATATAATTACTACCTCTCTTGTAGAGCACTTTTGATGTCTACTTTTCATTGTTAGTGCTACCTCTGGACTAAGTAATGTGCATATAAAACATTCTATAGGATGCAATAATCAAGACAACCTTCAAACAGAATTTGCATAATGCCTCTCTTCATCAAATCTTCCACTGTTGTGAGATCCGGGCCAGTTCTCTTTGCAAACAAGTGCCAGGCTAACCTGTAGTTCTTCTCCAATTGCCCTTTTGGTTTTATTCTTGCTGTCTGCCAAGGGCAACTGACTGCTCCTGTTCAAAGGCACCATGCCCCTTTCTGGCTTTGAGCATGTCACTCAACCTTCTGGAATAGCCTTCTGGATATCTATGTTGGCAACTTGCCAGATTGCTTCAAATACATTTGAGTCTCAATGGCTTGATTACCCAGTTTTTAATGGAAACATTACTTCTATATACCCTACTAGACAATATTTCCCTTTCCTTTGGCATTTTCTCTTAGGTATTACCAAAGAACCAACTGTGCAGACTACTGAATGAATGAATGGACACAATGGTTGTCTCTATATAGTTTCTGTTTCTGACTGAAGTTCCATGTATTGGTATGTGAGCCGTACGAGAACAGAAATGACTGTGTTATTCCATGTTCTGTCCTTAGATTTACAATAACATGATGGAGCAATGGTAGGAACAGTGGCTACTTAGTGAATGAGTGCAGGAACAATGCCTGAAGAGATGAATCAAATGGGACCAAGAAGGCAATTACCACACTTGTCTTCATCTATAGAAACTCTCTTCCAGATTTTCAACACTCCCAACCATGTCTGCCCTGACTCCCTTCTTTATTACCATTTGTTAGTCCTATCCTTTCACGATCCCTTTGTCTTTTATCTGTACATTTGAAAGAGATGAGTGCTCACAGTTTTCCAAAACATCAACTCTGACATCAGAAGGAATTCAAAATATAGAGCCAGTTTTATAGTCAGCTACAGAAGCCAAATTAAAGTGTTTACTATACAGTGCCAACTACCCCTTGCAATTTGGAGGTTATATGTAGTTTCCATAACACACATTTCAAATTCCTAAGAAAAGAAAGTTTTGGGAATAACTTGAAGCATCTTGGGGCTTTTATTTTTAATTCACAGTGTGAATAGATAAACGAGAGTTTTAGTACATGCCCATGCACGCGCGCGCGCACACACACACACACACACACACACACACACACACACACACACAAACGGAGTAGGGAGAAAGATAATACATTCACCAAGATAGAAAGTGATCAATCTTGCTTCTGTGAAATCCAAGTTGACTTCTTCAGGTCCCCTGGACTTATAATGCAGGGTTGAGTTTCAGTTGCATGAGAGGCCCATGTAAGTAGTTGAATTTGATATCTTTGACTACTTCAGACATCATTATTTTCTATGGTCTATTTATATTCAGAGGATTTGGAATTTTCCCTTCACTGTTCATATGGCCAAGCAATAAGCCATTGCTATGTGCCAGATCCAGATTTTAGGAATTAATGAAATACTTAAAGACACACTAACTCTGAGAACAGAACCCTACGTGCAAGGAATATTTCATGAGAAGGTAAGTTCATCTTCGTCGGAGCGATTCAATTTAAAATGACAAGATCAAGTACTCTTGTTGTTTTCGTGTTAGAAAGATAACAATAAAAACTGTATCATGCTTGCCTTTGGTTTTTGTTGGTCTGTTTCATTGTTATTTTTGTAAGAGGAGGATCTCTTACTGTCTAGAGCTACAGTGGCACAATCCAGAAATTATAGTCAGCTACCAGTCATTCAGTCTGGAGTCTGCTTAAATAGTCTGTACTGGCCACGTTCTTCTATTGATTACCACTCCTGAAATGACAATAAAAGACTGAAATGATTAGGAAAAGGAGGGAAAAATTAATGAAAAATAGAATACTTCACCATAAGGTAAAAAAAATTAAACACATTTTGGAAGATAGAAGTGAAAAGTAGTCACCTGGCAGTTTATAAACCAGAATGGAGAACACCTTGAGTTAGGAGCGGAAGATACAGAGAAAGAGGACATGTATAGAATGCATTTAAATTGGCCTGAGAGTGCCCAAGACATAATACAGTTCAAAGGTAATAGATGTCTGAAGTTATGTTTTAGGGAGATGCGTGAGGTTGTTGAAAACAGCACAAGGTACAGCTTCCTATGTGGTTCTGTTGCTTTACATCCAGGGGCATCACATTACCACCTCTCCCAGAAGACAGTGGGGGCAATGCTTCTCAACCCACAGATACAGCAGGGTGTTATGGGAACAGAATGAAAACAGGGTCATCCATTGTGATAGGCATTAGCATTCATTATGGAGAACATATTTAGGTTGTAGTGTGGGTGTGGTCAGATTCACACAGAAAGTTGGCACACTATCCAGTGTTTCAGATGATGGTTTCAGAGAAAAACTTCAGTGGATGGTTTCAGAGAAAAACTTCAGATACTAACATTAAAAAGAAGCTTTCCAGACCTCATGTGGAGCTGAGACCATCAGAGGTCTGAGAGAAGTCCCCATTATGAATGTGTGAGTGAAACTAAAGTAAACACAAAAGAAAACAGAAAGTTAGGCGAGCAAAGAGGCAGGTGATCTTCAACGCCACATGAACAGCAGACTCTCAGAGTTGCAAAGGAAATGGGAGTTCTGAAATAAGTGTATTATAAAACATGAAAATTAGAGAATGCTGTTAAGTAGCCTTTGAGATTACGTATCTCACAGTAAACCACCCAGAGGAGGAGGAAAATACAACATTGATATCATTTCTAGCACTTATTCTGAAAAACTATTTTAGAGAAATAGAATAGTCCAGAAAACCCAACACCAAGCTCACAGAAGTCCCAAGAAGAGAGAAGTATTAGAGAAAATGGAATGGAGAAATTACAAAAGTCATACTGCAGGACATTTATCTAGAGTTTCCACTTTTAGAAAGAACAAAAGGAGAACAAGCGTTAAATTTCAGAGCAGTTAGTTGTTAAAGAACATCTAGAATGTTTCTCAAAACATAAATAAAGAGAAAGCATTAGGAGTGCATGCCATCAGACGTCTATCAGTGGAAGTAAAACAGAATCAACAGCAAGGCAAGCAAATAAATATCAGCAACAAAGAGCAGAGCATCCTTCACAGGTCTGAGGGGAGATGATGGTTGACCTTTGTTTTATACTTAGTTTAAATACCCACAACCTATGAAAGGCCATTTCAGACAAGCAAGGTCTAAAGCTACATTTCTTCTGAGTGTGTTTGCTTAGATGCCACTGCAGCGGGTGCTACATGGGCAGTGACGGAAGAAAGTGGAAGGTGGAGCCATCTACAAAGGAAGGTGCTGTGGACTCAGAATTCAGGCTGATCAACAAGCAAAGCCCCAGACTAAGGTTGGCAGCAAGCCTGAGAGATACTTGTGAGAATAAAAGAGGAGGATGGAGAGTGTCAGTGGAGACAAAGAGGAAGGACAAAGCCACGGAACAATAAATAAAGCTGGGTTAACTTTATTGACAAAGAACTTGATGAAGAGGGCATTGCCAATATGTAGATAGAGAAAAACCAGAAGAAATTAAAACGTCGAAGTAATCATTAGCTTCAGAAAAACAGGAAGGGTTGCTCAAGATAAAAGGAGTGGGTAGTACAGTTCACATGCTGGATTAGCAGTGAGTAAAACTGCCCTAGTTATTACAATTAAAAACTAAATGTAAGAACTGAGGGATGGAAGGGGGATTACATTTAAAACTAAGAACTAAGATTTTACATATTTTGTGGCAGAGAGACAGTGAGTTCAATCCCCAAAGCCTAGGTGACATAGTGAGGTTTTGTCTTAGGAGAGAAAGCTGGGTTATATATGTATAACATTTGGAAGCTGGAAGCATTGTCAACTGTTATCATTTTCTTCTTTTTCGAATGTCTCCTTTTTAGAGAAAGGAATATAATTTCAGGGATATCACAAAGGCTTAACTATAAGAGGCCTCTTTCATGAATTATTTTTAACCCACTTAACTAGTTTAGAGTCTTAGTTATAAAACTGCTCTCAGAAAATGCATTTAAACATCAAATGGTGTAACACCTGTAAAATTCCCAAAAGAAAAAGTTGTGCAGTGAGGGGTTTTTTTTTTTGGTTTTGTTTTGTTTTTTTTTTATTTTTGTTTTTGGCCATTCTTTCAACATCTCCATTTGAAGACGATGGAGAAAGCTCCATTATGAAACCATGACATTTTCCATCCATAGCTGTGTCGGGTATAACCCTAAGGATAGCTCAGTTATCTTGATTAGAAACAATGCTCTTCACCAAGTACAGGATAATCAGCAATGATCTTGCCAAAAAAACCTATAAATATAAGCCTTGTTCAACCTGCCAAAATGTTGCCCAAATCCTCACACAGTATTTGGCTCAAGAGTATTCATTCATTCATCCTCCTGAGAATCCTGAATGGTGTGTGTGTGTGCTTATTGATGTTGAGTGCAGGGGGAAATGTTCTCAGGATGTGGCCAGGCAAGGCACATTTCCTGGGATACGGCCAGACATTGTGGCAAACATTTGCAACCTTCTGCTCAAAATGTCAGAGGGCTCTGTGAGTTCAAAAACTGAGGGGAAGAGAGGGAAGGGAGAGGAACAGAAAGATTACGTTTATGCAGAAACAAATATTAGGGAAGAAATCGTGTATGCCTTGATTCTGGGCCAGACCCCTATCCTTTTGACTTTTTAACTGAAATGATGGGCTCAGTGTTAAACAATAAGCCAACAATATATGCATCCCAGATGTTTATCATCGAATGCCTTTTGGCAAATCAGGTAGAAGCAGACACTTCTGAAAGGTCAAAATTGAAAGAAACTTTACAGATAATCTGATTCAAGTGTTCACTCACATTTTAAGTTAAGGAACAATCCTTGGGGGTGACAAACACTTCTCAAGGCTGTATCAACAATCCCACAGGACCATTAGTCCCAAGTTAGCCCTGTGGGTGTGCAGGCCACAGAATAGTTCAGTCGCTGACTCAGGCTTTGACAGTTCATGCTGTGGGGGCAAGACCGAGGCAGCCCCTCAGGATGAGGACAAAGAGAAAGGGTCACAAACAAATCACCATGAAGAAGGGAATTTGAAGAATGAAAAGGTTTTGCCTCATAAGAATGTTCTTACTCCTATTTGTTAATACCTCATAGAAAGCCGGCTTTATAAGCAGAGTTTAGCAACCCAAGTCTAAAAACCTCAAGGGCACAAGGATAGGTAAAGATGATGAAATAGAATAATATGTTAGAAAATAAGAGGGAGCCCATGATACGCTGCTATTGGTTCACAGACTTCCATTCCATTTATTGAGACACACTGCTTGATATCCTTTGGTTTTATTCGAATGTCACTAAAAACCATCTCTCTGCAGAGGGATGAATACTGAAAACAACTCAGAATTTTAAACTATTTTCTTGTTAGCATCCATCATTTTGAAACGAAGACTTTAATAAAACCTCCATCTGCTCTGTTCTGGTGGCTCTTAGCTGGAAACCTTTGTGCTTTGGCTATTGATAGACTAAAAGGCTGAATTCATTATATGAATTGGGGAGCTGTGCTTTATAACATCCAACTTGCTTCAGTCATTTTTTTTATTAATTCACCATCAATTATACTGATTCTAAAGTTCTAAGCACTCATGACAGAAGCATTCTGTTGTCACAAAGCCTTTCCCGACACCACTGAAGGAGCCCATGTCCCTCTTTCCCTTCTGGTTACTCTCTCATTGGCTGATAAACATACACTTGTATGGTCACCTCTATCTTCCTCCCACAACCACCTAGACACCTGAAACTCCTCACACCAACAATCTTCAAATCTGACCTGAACATGATCTATGAAAGATACATAACCCAAAATTGCTTCACAACCTGTAGTGTGTATGGAAACCTACTGCTTTTAAATCATGAAAGTGCACACACACACAGCCATACACATAAACACCCACACTCCCACACACTCTCCCCTGCTTCTTTTCCTCCTTGGGGCTTAAAGACCAGTAGGCATAGTTTTAATTATACATTCTTTGTAAAGACACTCCACATACATCTGGCTCTGCCAGGGAATGATGCATTCCGTATTACTGAGTTACTCTAGAATTCCTCGCCCCATCTCAGCTTTCGAATGTGTGTTGTTGGATGAACCCCAGAGACCATGCATGCTAAGCAAAGCTCTACTATTGAAATATACACATAGCCTTCTAACCCATGGGCAACTGCTATTTCAAGGCCAAAGAAACTACATTATATATTTGTCTAACTTTTAAAACACAGTAATTACTGTTCATCTTGTCGCTTCAAGGTCATATCGATGGGCATTGGTGACTGACATTTGTCAATTACACACCAAGACTATTGTGGTCTTGGGGGCTATTTATACCCACACTTAATGGCCTGCTATTGCCATGCTTTTACAGTCTTTAATTTCCTTCTAATAGATTTTCTGGCCTTGCTTTGTGCTGCTGTCTTCTAATGTGAATTGGTAAACCAAACAAGTCAATATATTAGAATTACATCAGGTAGGCATAGGCCTTGGCAGAGAGCCAGTGCTTCGGAGCTTCATTGTTGGCCTAGTTTTAACTGCACTGTAGCTTTTGATGCCTATTCCCTTGTGTGTGTGTGTGTGTGTGTGTGTGTGTCAGACAATCCTAATACCCATAGAAGTAAATGCTGCATTTGATGTATAATTTGGAATGCTGTTTGTCATAGTAATGTTGACAGTGCAGTGCTTTTTTCTTCACCAGTATTGTGTCCTCTAGTCACTTCTAAGCATGAACCGCATGTTCTTCCTGACAGGAGGTTTACAGGGCTCCCAATGGAGGAGCTAGAGAAAGTACCCAAGGAGCTGAAGGGGTCTGCAACCCTATAGGTGGAACAACAATATGAACTAACCAGTACCCCCCGGAGCTCGTGTCTCTAGCTGCATATGTAGCAGAAGATGGCCTAGTCGGCCATCATTGGGAGGAGAGGTCCTTTGATATTGCAAACTTTATGTGCCCCAGTACAGGGGAACACCAGGGCCAAGTGAGTGGGTAGGGGAGCAGGGCGGGGGGAGGGTATAGGGAACTTTCGGGATAGCATTTGATATGTAAATAAAGAAAATATCTAATAAAAAAGAATAAAATTCTCACAGAACATATAATAAAGGAAAGAAAGAAAGGAAGAAAGGAAGAAAGAAAGAGAGAAAGAAAGGAAGAAAGGAAGGAAGAAAGGAAGAGAGAAAGAAAGAAGCTGAGACCTTGCACATAGGCTTTCAAGAAATGATGCCATAGGTACAATTTTCTTCCAAGGAATAACTTGCATAGTTGCAACAACCAACTGTTTAATACTTTCCTTTTGTTCAGAGAAGTATACTTAAGAGCCAGTTCTAAGGAAGGGTGGTTCTTTTAAAAATGCTTCGTTCTGCTAGATGATGTTTTCTCCTGGCTGCCCATTTCATGGTTTTGAACAGAGAAGCCAACCACCTGTATTTTCTCCAAATATTAAACAAAGTGATGTAGATCATTAAGCAGGAGTTGTGGTTTGAATGCACTGTGGTACAGGGGGAACTGAAGTGCTCATCCTCACTGTGTGTAATGGTTTGAAAAGGTTTGGCCCAGGGAGTGGCACTATTTGGAGGTATAGCCTTGGAGTAGGTGTGTCACTGTGGGCATGGGCTTTAAGACATTCTTCCTGGCTGTCTGAAAGCTAGTCATTTTCTATTTGCCTTTGAATGAAGATATAGAACTTTCAGCTCCTGTTGCACCATGCCTGCCTGGATACTGCCATGCTCATCCCTTGAGATAATGGACTGAACCTCTGAACCTGTAAGCCAGCCCCAATTAAATGTTGATTTTATAAGAGTTGCCTTGGTCATGGTATCTGTTCACAGCAGTAAAACTCAAACTAAGACACTGTGTTTCTGGGCTGGATTTACTTTCATTTGTTCTCTTGAGATGACATGGCAATGGTGGCACTGAGTGGAACACAAGCAGATTTGCCACAGGGAAGGAGAGAGAGGAGCTTGGCTATCATAATAGTGTATGCTACACTTTCCTGTTTGAATGGAATCAGTTCTTCATGCCTTTTATCTGCTCTCTGCTGATTATGTGCATTTAGGATCATTTTCCCATTTAGAAGACACCATGATATAGCGGGGGTCCGGCAAAACCTGGACATGAGGATCTTAAGTTGGAAGATTTCTTTGTACAGTATAAAGTATCCATAATTACACTAATAGAATACATTTTTACATACAACACTTCCAAGTGTTCTGATAAAGTCAGTTATCAGTAAGGGTAGACCCATTCCATGCAAGTTACTGTAGAGGTCATCTACATATACGTCATGCAACAGCATTCAAGGAAAAGGCACTTTATCTTTATCATCACCACTAGCAATGTCACTAACACCTGAGACACAGAGAGGTTAATTCTTTGAGTATTAAAATTGTCTTGCATAGCAAAAAGGGAGGGTATCAAAAGCCTGTGAGCAGCTAAATTAGGTCAACAAAGCTTGTAAGTAATGGCTTTCCACTTAAGCCTATGTCTACCTGATAGAATACTTGTCTCTGGCTTCCAGTTTAGAGATAAGGAAAAAGGATTGGAGACAAAGGACTTGCAGACTCAGTAGCCATGCAAAGAGTTGAGTTGACAACTGGATCAACTGGAGTAGGTCCCTTGGACTGCCAATAACACACTGAAACATTATCTTGTTCCAGAGCCCAGAAACCTAAGACTAAGGAGGTAACACCAGTTTTCTGAAGTCCCCAGTCAGAGATATGTTCTAGTCTTGCCCCTAGTGTCTGATAATCTAAATGTAGTACAGAAGGTGTAGAGATCTGACTCATGTCTTAGGCTTGCAAGGCAAGCACTGTATTGGTTGTACCATCTCCTGAGCCTCCCCAAACCACATTTTGGCTTTTTTTTTCTTTCATCAAGACTCCATCTTCAAATCCTCAAGAAAGGTAATATCCTGAGTTGATGAGACTTATGATGAAAGAATGATTTTTTGAAGGGTAAGAAAGGTGTCAAAATTTAGCCTATAGAACTACCAAGCCCCATTCTACATCTGCAGGCTCAAGATGTTTCTACTCTCATATGCTATGTCTAATATTTTAATATTTATCTCTAAACACAAGATCATGCTTGCATGCTAAAGGGAAGCATACATTATCTGGGGATTATTTTTTTTAGCATCAGCACCCCATTAGTGTAGATAATTAAAAGTTGACTATAGTATGCATTATTTTTCATTTCTAAAAGCCTGCAGTAAGATGGAATAGGCTTTTTCCTTGGAGGAATGGGGATAATCCATCACTCTGACACTGAGGGGAATTCCACATACAAAGGGAAAAGGTGGAAGAACAAAATCACTGTATTGATGCAATTCATTATCTCCATCAGCAGGGTCACTGCTACTATGCTTCTTTCATTATTATTACTCAATACGCAGCAAGGAAAGATTCAACCCTACATTACTCTTGTGATATTTTTACCTTACAAATGAGTAGGCCTGTCATCCAAGGAATAATGCAAATAACAATAAAAAAAATCAAATTTCAATATTCATTCATTTTTCACCAAGACTTTACTTTTAAATGAATTTCTGCAGTAGGCACTGATCTAAATTCCTAATTAGTGTCAAGAAACTGGGGGAAGAAAAAAAAGAAAGAAAGAAATTCTTGCCCATTGGGTGATGAACTTGCTTTTTGTGGATGAATGATACAGTTCATTTAGGGAAATGACAAACAGAGTCAGGTAATGTGGATTAAATGTCCTATTGGCGATTCCTATCATTTGTGGATGTCTGTAGGTTGGTGACTGCATGTCAAGGTGAGACACTGTCAAGATGACATTTGCAGCAATGTAAGAACAAGCTGTGGGTTATCTGGGGATGGGGAATGTGTAGATGAGAGATAAAAGCAAGCAGAAAGTGTCTGAAGTAGGCATTTCCCCCCAATTATTCTAGAAAAATCTACAAGGCTAGACCAACCACCAATGTCTCTAGTAGCCAAAAAACCTGATTGTGCTGTGCTGCATGGCCAGGTCTAATTAAGCTTGACAACTTGAGCCTCTGGGAGCTTCCCTGACTGTCTCCTGCCTCCAGCTCTAACATTCTCCCCACCTTCTGGGGGCTGTTATTCCTGGCTGAAGACCAACAACAATAACATGGGCAAGGAAGCTCAGGAGTAGCACTGCTACTTTGTCACGAGGCTGTATAATCTCCCCTCTGCCTTTACCACCACCTACTCAACTGTAGTGTTTGAAAAAAATTAATTGATTTGTTTTTTTTTTTAATCCCAGTTGATCCAAAGGGGTTGATAGTGCAAGCATCAGCCATATTTCACTAGGGAAGCTGCTAGAAAAAAAGACTTGACGTTACATGTAACTCCAACCACGCTTCCTGATTCCTCAGAAAAGAACTCTGAGATAAATCTATGGCAGGGAGATTCTTCTCTGTGAGCTCTTGATTTTATGCATATTTTGAGAACAGAAGACATCATAATTTTGTTCTGAATGTTGTTTCAACACGATTTGTATTGCAAACAACCACTGAAAGCCAGAGATACAGGCTCCATCTGGAGCCAAGGGACACTATTTACTGCTTTCTGTAAAACAGACAATGGACCAAAGGGTCAGCCACAAGAGATGTGGCTTATTTGATAAGCTGGAGGGCTCGCTCAGATCAGCTCTCCAGTTCTTGTGTATGAAGTTGTCACCTAACTCATATTCCTTTTCCCAATTGAACATGGTGAATATCCTCAGAAGCTGATAATGCGCTGATGTTATTACTTGAATAACAAGCCACCCTTCACCCCTGCCAGAAGGAACTGTGTTTCCATCTAAAATTTATGTGGCACATTAACTTGTTAGTCTGAAAGCAAATGAAAATTCACAATTCCTATATACAACCCCAAAGATTTTCAGGATCCCTGGACTTATAAATGTAACACCTGAACAAAAACACTTGTCCCAGTCAATATTTTGGTCAGGAAATTCCAAGTGTAGAAACCCAGACTTACAAGGAACTTCATGAATACAGGTGAGAGCTATTATGTAAATATTAACTCTTCTCAACTTTACAATGCCAGTTGTTGGAGAGATAAAACTGAAAAAAAAAGTGAGGTCTCATAGGTGTCCCCATTATTTGTTTATTTAAAAGTCCAAATCTGACTTTCACTATAGAACAAGGTGGCTTAAGAGTGTCATTAAGATAAACTTAATATGGTGTGTTGATAGTCAAGATTATCTAGGAGACTGCTGGACAGTTGGAAAGTATTTTGTCCTTCATTCTAAACTATCCCAGGAGAATTATGTGTAGAGAATACACAATTCCAAAAGTTGAGAAGAGAAAAAAAATGTCCTTATTACATTAAATTTTGGCAAGTTGGCAAATGTAGTTCCATTGCTTTTTAATAAAGAAATGCATTAATATAGTCAGATGGCACTGTGTTTCTTCTGTTGGCTAATGTTTATCTAAATAAATTAATGCATCCTTCTCAGATGGTTTACTTAGTGATTTTTGAATAGAGAAGAAAACATTTCACCAGGGAAATTACACAGGAGAAGTAGTTTACAACTCATTAAAATACATCGCTCAATTAACACAATCATTGACAATGCTCTCAACTGTACCCTGGCTCACTATACCCTTAATCATGAGGACCCTGAAGACAACACATCGCTAAGGAAAACCTGTTGATTAGCAAATGACTCTACAGCCAATTGAGGCTCTCAGAGTGAGGTAAGTAAATAGAAGATTCTGCCTCCATCAGTACTCCTGGTTGAGACTGGGTGGATGTTTCCAAACCACATCTCACTGTGCAGAAAGTAAAGATCAGATACATTATAGATCAGCAGCCCAGGGTGAGGTTCTAACCCCTGTGTTTACAGATTCTCATTATTCTTGTGGGATTTCAAGTACTCTCTGACTAGAGAAATGTAGATTAATAAAGCTTAAAAGCCTTCTTTTCGTATTTAGGTAAATAATTAAAGATTTAAAAATCATTAAAAGGCCTTATCCCATTCTAGGGACCCCTGTCAATATTTAACATACCTTACTCTGGCTACAAAGTCTGTGTTATGGAAACCGCAAATACCATTGTCAGCCAGGCTAATGCCAATCTATTACTACATCCTGCAATGAAAACCTAGAAAGTGTTCCTGAAAGGAAATGTCACAAGCACAGCAGTTTCATGAAGAAAGTGCTAGATCCATGCACACATGCATGCCCCTGACCCCCACACATACACTCTTGCTCAGCATACTCTATTTCCATTTGTATGGTTCATCCCATGTGTCACTGGCTATCATGGTCATAAACATTTCACTCAGTAAGCAAACCAAACATAGGACTAGCCGGGCGTGGTGGCGCACGCCTTTAATCCCAGCACTCGGGAAGCAGAGGCAAGCGGATTTCTGAGTTCGAGGCGAGCCTGGTCTACAAAGTGAGTTCCAGGACATCCAGGGCTACACAGAGAAACCCTGTCTCGAAAAAATAACAAAACAAAACAAAAAAACAACCCCCCAAAACAAACAAACAAACAAACAAAAAACATAGGACTATTTGAATATGCCAAGGTAGGGTTAAAACACTCAGTCCACAAGGAACCGAGTAACTGTAGGATGCACATTACAGTCAAAAGAGGGAGAGCTGAGGATGCTCACAGGAGAATCCTTGGACTTGTGTGGCAGAGACCAGGTACTAAAGCTGCTGAAGTTCTCATGATAAGGATGAAAAGGGTCTGAGTTTCTGGAAGTAGCCTTTGGGTGAAGTGTGGTTATTATCACATTGTGAGGAACATCCTTTGGGTCATTATCGAGAAATCTCTGTAGGAGACGACCTTAAAGCAAGCCCCACGGAGTTAGAAACCTTTGAGAGACTGAATGAGGAATTTGTTCATTGTTATAAAGAATCACTTGTAAACTTACAATGAAGTTTACCAGTGTTTGTAAAATAACTATGAAAGGATTTTCCCCTGACTGGAGAAATTGTAATTATACATTGAAAACATCCTTGTCATTACAGCTTTAACAGGTCTCATGGCTTCTCCCTGGAGAAATCTGCCCACACGGTCAGCTTGTGAAAAAGAGTTAACTCAAGAGAAAGGATGGGGAAACCCACACTGACCAGACCTGATGGCAACTTGAATCCCACTCACAGCTTCCATCTCCTATTGGTCAATAGAGCCTTTGCAGCATGTGGACTTTAACCTTCCAGTTATGTCAAACCAGCATAGTGATAACTATTTCTCCCTCACATTCCTGAAGCCTGGAGTTAGCACCTATGAATACCTGTGCTGTGTCCACCTGACTCCCGGGCTGCCTTCCGTTTGACCCATCAGTGACTGGAAACAATGTTGGGACAGAGGCATAAAGAAAAAAAAAAGTCCAACAAGGTCAGTCTTTCATATCAAACCCAGAGCAGAGAACATTCTGGCATGGCTGAATAGACCAATCTTTCCCAAAGGGAAAAAGCAATGCAGAGGCAGTAGAATAGCACACGTCCACTCCATTACCCATTTACAGAAGCAGGTGTCTTAACTGCTGTCTTCGCTGGGTTATAATTCTACTGCTTACTGTCTCAGGGGCTGTGTGTGTGTGTGCGTGTGTGTGTGTGTGTTTATAGGAAGTAGGCTAAAACTTTGTATGGATAAGAGAAGATTTTCCTGACAGTAAATTGGCTTAGAGAAATAACAAAACTGCTATGGGATTTTAATTACTGATTTATACACCAATGTTCATAGACTTCTTTTCCTAAGTAAGAATAGAAGTGTCTCTCCAAATCTACTCCCCACTGACTCCTCTGATGCTGCTGAGTTCTTACTGAAAATCAGCTTCTAACAATTGCTCGCACAAGTGTCCTTGGAAACCCACAGCTTTGGTGCCTTACTTCAAGCTAGAAGCTAATTGCAATATCGTTTTGAAAATATGTATGGATTTTGGGAAGGATTTTGGATTTGTTCATTTTATCCCTAGTCATAATTCTAAAAAATGGTTACGTATATAGACAATATAAAGAAATTGCCCTAATCGGTAAAGACACACATTTCTTTCTAACAGAATGCCTTTAGCTCAATCAGTGTTTGTCAGTCACCAAGTAGTTTGTTATTTTCTCCACCAACTTAATCTGTTTTGAAAACATAGATGCTATTAAAGTTTAAATGTTATCATACTGGAACTTATGTTTATCATAAAACTTCAAATGTTGGATGTTAAGAAAAATTCTTATCAACATGATGCTGGTATATAAATATTCATGACATTTGAGGTATTTGTTTGGTCCCACTTTGTCCTCAGACAAAATAAAACATCAACATATTAGGCAATGTGATTACATATAAGTGCATCTTCAGGGAAAATGGGAAAGCTAGGAACTGGGGAGGTGGCTTAGTGTGTGAAGGGTCTGAGGCAGAAGCAAGACGACCTGAGTTCAGGTCTCCAGCGATGATATAAAAAGTCAAGCATGGTGGCAGGTATCTGTCATCCAAACATTGGAGGAATGGGAATGGAAAATACCAGGACCTTGGTTACCAGCCAACCAAGCCGAAACAGCTAGCTCCATGTTCAGCAAGAGACTCTGTCTCAAAATATCAACTGAAGCATAATACAGAGAAAATAAAAATAATCTACCATTAGTCTCTGTCCACAGCATGTCCACTTTCATACACACATGCACAGCCCCCATACACACACAAGAAAATTGCTTTCAATGAGTTACAAGTGTCAAATAAACTTTTATTGTCAATATTGTATTATACTTCTAATATGTTATTTTTATATCACTGCTTAAAGGATTTAGATATGTAAGGTAAAAATGGGAATATACAATGTGTCCATAACTGTACACATTCAATATATAAGTGGCACAGTATACACAGATAGGAAGCTGTTAGTTTTTCTAGACGATACATCCCTGAGGATGGTACGAATCACCTCTTAGGTCAATATAACTGTTACAACAGCAGGTAATATTGTTGGGATGAGATAAGCTGATTAAGGCTGCTTCCAGCATGGGGAGCAATCCCTCCTGTGGTGGTTTGAATACCGAAGAGCTCTTGAATGCTTGCTTGGTCATAGGAAGTGGCACTATTAGGAGGTGTGGCCTTATCAGAGTGGGTGTGGCCTTATTAGAGTAGGTGTGGCCTGATTGGAGGAAGTGGGTCACCATGGGCAGGCTTAGAGGTCTCAGGACCTCAAGACTAGCCAGTGTGTCTCAGTCTTGCTTCCTGTTGCCTGCCAATCTGGATGTAGAATTCTTAGCTACCCTTCAGCACCATGTCTGCCTGCATGCTGTCATGCTTCCTGCCATCATGATAATGGATTTAACCCCTGAAACTGTAACCTAACCCCATTAAAATGTTTATAATAGTTACCATGGTTATGATGTTTCTTCACAGCAATAGAAACAAAAAATGAGACATCTTGCCTACTTTCTTAGGTCCTATGACCTTAGGACATGTCATCCAATTGCTTAAGAGCTCTGTGACAATGCAGAAGTGGCTAAGGCACACTGAAGCATTCTCTCATGCTTTCTCTGATTTATATGTGATACGCTCCTATATACTTTTCCTACCCTAAATGTGAGTCTATGCAAGTGCTCTCATTTGAGATTAATGAAGAATTAATTTCTTAACTCGAGGGCTAGGAATTGCTGGCACTTAGTTAGGTCTTTGATTTCTGCTTTGCTGAGGCCTTAAATCGAGAAGGAGCTTTGGTGTGGTGAATGCAGGTGGGATGCCTGAGAGGCAGTGTTGAACACTTGCTCCTTGAGATGTGTGTGCGCTCATTGGCTGTCACAATCGATTTGACTTTGCTGCTTCATCTTCTAATCTCGGCAGCATTTTGCCTTGGGCAGAGCTGGAGGGCTTAAGCAGAGAGAGAGAGAGAGAGAGAAAAAAAGACAGACATAAAGAAAAAATTGGAATACATTGTCTGGTTAAAAAAAAAAGAATAAAACAAAGAAAGACAGGAAGCTGAAAAAGGGAGAATGTGGCCTGATCCTCGTACTTGGCAGCATAGGCTCCTGCTAGACATGAGGTGTCATTGGGAATACCAGCTTATATGACTCCAATTTCCCTCTCCCCCAAATATGCACCTGTAATGAAGGTCCCTCCCATGCAGGGCGTGAGTCTTCCACAATAAGAGGACAAGGCATGCTCACAGCTCCACTGATCATGGACTGTACAAAATGCTGTTGTCTGTCATGGTCCGCTTAGAATTTAAAGGGATTCTCCCCTTCACCCCCCTGCCAAAGTGAGAAGTCTGACTATACTATTTAGGAAAGAAAAATATTAATAATTAAAATTGTTTATCAAACACATTGTATATGTTTGACCTCATTTATCTTTATAAATTTTTGTTTATCTTCCTGTAAACACGATGCAAGTTTTTTTTCTAAAAAGAGCTTTGCAACTTGAAATAGAAGCAGGAATGACCTGTATCTCCATTATTGACTTTTATCTCTATATTTGTCTACATAACAGGCCTTTTTAAGGTATAAGAAAAAATAGGTTTTTTGCACACAAACAGACAGCTACTGTGGGCTGATCTTAACATTGTTTTGGAAAAAAAAATTATGTTAACTGAAATGCAGTTATAAGATTTTTTTTGGCCCTTCAGAAATAAACCCTGATAAGGCACAGGGAGATAAAGATGGTGATAATAAGTTCTGGGGTGGAATTTAGGAGCAGGAGTAGAGCCTCCCACAGACAGCGTCCAGCTGCTGAGAACAGCTAAAGAGGAGCCTGGAGCCCATCCCTAAGCCTATAGTCTTTCTTCCTCTTTCCTATTCTGATCCTCTCTGCTTACCCTCAGAATCCATGCCGTTGATAATTCTTCAAGGATTGGACCCACCAACTCTTCATCAAAATGGCTAAAGCATCTCAATAGCCACCCTCAGCTGATCTTGAGTGTTTTACTTTATATAGAGTTGCACTGGGCAGTGTGGAAATAAAAGTCTATACTTAAATAACAACTACATTAATACATTTAGACTAATTTAAGCAATTTTTTTCAGTAAACATATGGCTAAGGTTATTTATAATCTACCAACACATTTTTCAGAAGAATTACTGTAAACAAATTATATTTCATTATTAGAATTTTTCAGTTATAAATAGAAACATTTATTTGCATGTTAGTATTCATTAAAATATATTTTTACCTAGAAATGCAATTATTTTTTCCATTTGTATGTTTTTGAGATATTAAAATACCTTGGAAACTCTGCTTAAACCAAGAGCTGCAAGTTCAGAAGGGATGAAGTGTACTCCAAGGCACAGAGAAAGGTCACATCATGTTAGGAAGCCACTTCTAGACAAAGAACTCTGACTGAAGGTCAGAGCCCAGAGCCTGTGATCCTTGAACAAGTGAGTAATTACATTGAGGTCTCCTAATTACTGGTAACTTGGCAAGCTTACCAGAAGTTGCCTAGGTCTTTAATTCACTTATAAAGCAAACTTTACTGAGTGTCCACAATATGAGACACCGTACTAGGTACCAAGGAAATAAAAAGGAAGGAAACACAAGAATGTTTCCACGGAGAAGAAAGATACAGAATAGATGGGCTGGGGTTGTAGCAGCTTAGGTGTGGAGTGCTTGCTTACATTCATGATACCCAAGGTTCAATCCCTAGTACTAAACCTACTAACAATAGTATTCTACACTAAAACTACTACAGCAACATGGCACATAGTGAATAAGGAATATAAAAAATACTAGACATGGCAGATGAGTACTGATATGCGATCAGAGCCTAAAGGATTTTAAGTGGGGTCCGAACATTCTTAGGACTGCATGGATGAGGGGATGGCATCTATTAACTTGGGAAAGAAATATCCACATTGTTTCTCTTCCTTGAATTCTAGCTGAAAATTAGAATTCCCTTTGATTTCTAATGTACCCAGAAAAACAATGTCAGTAACAGTCAGAGCATCATTTCGTTAACAAATAAATAATAGAAACCCAAGAACACCATCTTCTTTTCAAATAGATTCCTAAACAACAAGCTCACAGAAACAGTAAGCAGTAGGATGGCTATCAGAGCTGTAGGGCCTGGGAAAATGAACAGAAATACGGGTGAATGAACGTAAAGTTTCAGGTTAGATGGAAGTAATAATTCAAAAGGTATCTCTGGGTAAACAAAAATGTATTATATTCATAGCAAAACTTAAGAGAGCAGATTTTTTAAGTCTTTTTTACCACGGGGGTGGGGAGAGGGAAGTATGTGAGATAATACAGATACCAATTAGCTTTATCTATTCTACAATGCACTATATACACATATATCAAAACATCATTCTGCATTAATATGTATAATTTATCCATTAAAATTATGCAGATGCATTTATTTACAGTGTATTGTGTCCATTTATAATTGTTCATACTTATATGTACCCAATACTGACCACGTGGGGTTGAACAATCTACGTGGAAACTTGTCTCTAGAGCAGTGGTTCTCGATATTTCTAATGCTCTGACCCTTTAATACTGCTGAACCACAACAATGACTGGATTGCATGATACCCACAATGGTAAAGCATTGGCATTCATATCTGAGGGGTAATCAAGAGCTGTCTAATTGAACATAAAACCCACTCATTGAGAGGGAATTCAAGCATAGTATTAGAAACCTAGCCAACTACCTGTTGCTGGAGAAATCATAGACCTGAAAGGAGAACCTACTACTACTACTACTACTACTACTACTACTACTACTACTACTACTACTACTACAGTGTTCTAAACTATTACAATTTCTATTTTAAATACTTCTACTCACAGTTGCTCTTATTCTCCTTAAAGGAAACTTCATTTTGCAACAGATGGCGATTATTACGAGACACCACAACTGGTCAAAATGCAGGGGATAAGTAATTGGGATGCTCAAATGAAATTGGTACATCAGGAATAAAACTCTTATACCTAAGGCTTAGGAAAAGTTGTGAATTAGGTAACAGAAAGATTGTAAGAGCCAGAGGTTGAGGATACATGCTGATAGTGTAGCATGGCATGACAGGGACACTCATGAATTCTCAACAATGCCTTGAGCATTTCTATATCTTTTCATTAAATGCACCAGTAAAGATGTTTATATACTGTTATATCATAATTTTAATAACTGCTTTTCACTTAACTTAGCTTTCTTCTATATCTATGTGTTTGCATTTTTAATGATATTATCCTGAGAAATGGTTCTGGGTATTGCCAGAATGGCCAAGTGACTTTATGAGCCCAAATCATTTACAACTTGAGATGAGATAGTTTATCAGCTGGAGAGAAGAGAAAGACTAACTTGTGATGTTGCAGAATTCATCTAAAAGAGGTTATAGAGGACACAGAATAATGGACAGGAGAAAAAACAATTCTTGTAGGGAGAAATTACAAAGTCTTCCATTCCAGGAGATAAATAAATAATACAATGCTGGGTCAATGTATTGAGTTCTGAGAAAGAGCTCAACAATATTTTAGCAAGCCAAATCTAAATGTCATTAGCTAAAGTATAATAGACAGTACTAATAAACAACAAGTAAAAAGGGTACAAGCAAAACTGTGCTCAGATTTAAGAAATAGAGCAGTAGACTATGGGCATGCTTAGAGTTGAGTCTAATTCATGTCAAAACTGTGTACACGTTTAATCATATGTTGTTCTTCAATAGTTTATGTGTCAATGTAAAAATTATAAACAGTAGATTACATAGGCATTGTGACAAGGCACACAGAAAAATCAGGGTTCATTAACAATAGAATATCACTGTTTAAAATAGAGAGGGTTAGCAAGCGGGCTGCAATCACTCTCTGAACTCAAAAGGAAGGTTGTTACAGTGGGATTTTGTATTAGATAAACTATATGTAGTGTAGCTAGAGATTATAAAAGAAGAATTTACAGGGTCTGGAAGTAAGAAGCCAAAAGCAGCAAGGTATTTTACCAGGATATTTAATGGTATTACGATATCTAATTATTTTCTAGCACTTAAAATGTTCCAAGTAAAAAATATTCTCTTTCTCTTTCTTTCTCTTTCTCTTTCTCTTTCTCTTTCTCTTTCTCTTTCTCTTTCTCTTTCTCTTTCTCTTTCTCTTTCTCTTTCTCTTTCTCTTTCTCTTTCTCTTTCTCTTTCTCTTTCTCTTTCTCTCTCTCTCTCTCTCTCTCTCTCTCTCACACACACACACACACACACACACACACACACACCTTTAGATGGTAGGAACAAATGGCAATTTGTTCTTTCACTGAAACATGGCGATACACTCAATGATGAAGCTTTATGTTTCTTTGTCCATGTACAGAGGGATATGAGCATTATCCTCTTGATGGTCATAACATCTTAGAGACATTGTATGGGGGGAGATGAGGGACACCAGACTAGGGAGAATTCATGACTGTATCCATAGCCATGATATCTTCATTCTCTGTGAAACATAAAACCTCTCTACTGAGGAATAGATCTGAAATCATGGGTTATAAACTGAACCTTCAGAAAACAAGTGTGGACTTATATCGGAAATATGAGAAGAGATCACAATTCCTCCAGATGACATTTTGTTGGTTAGAGGTTGTTAGGTTTTGTCATTGTTTATAAAGTTGATAGTACCTAAGGTCATCTTGGAAGAAGGAACTGCAATTGAGAGAGTGTCTCCCTTAGAGGGTCCTGTATGAAGTCTGAAGGAGGATTTTCTTGATAGGTGATTGATATGGGAAGGTCCAGCCTATTGTGAGTGGTGCCACCCCTGAGCAGGTGGTCCTGGGCTATATAAGAAAGCAAACCAAGACCATTACAGAAAAACACATTTGCTCAAAATGCGGAGAACAGCTGATAGTGGGTTGCCCACTCCAGTGGATACACCTGCACCACAACGAATACACCTCAGGGACATTGCCGAAAATGAAGGACAAAGAAGCAAACAAGGAAAACACCAATATAACAACATGCGAAAATGGAAGGGGGTGGAATTTAAAAAAAAAAAGAAAAGAAAACAAATGCTCAGACCTCTAAAACAAAACAAACTGAAGGGATACTGAGAGTGGGAGAAAAAGTTTTCTCCATGGATGAGCCTCCAGTTGGTTATTAAATACCAAGTGTTTCATCTCAAACACTTGCAGTGTTACATACACATAACACCAGAAAGATTGAACAGGTTGTATTTAGGTATATATTCATATGTATGTAACAATAACAAAGAAGGAGTGGCCAGGAATTTGAGAGGGAGAGAGTCAGGCAGGAACATGGAAAAGAATAGAAGGAAAGGAAAGGGGGGAATTATACAGTTCTACTTTAATAAATTTTGTTTTGTTTTATAAGAAAGATAGACCTGGAATGTGTATAAGCCAAATAAACCCATTTCTCCTCAAGTTGCTTTTAGTCATGGTATTCTTTATAGCAAGAGACTTAACTAAGATAAACATTGAGACTTTGACTATTTCTCCATTGATCTATTTATTTACTCACTTTGCATTCAGATTGCAACTCTTCCCTCCTTCCATTACCCCTCTCATATAGCCCTTCCCTCCATCCTCTCCTTTCCTTCTTCTCTGAGAACGGAAGAGTCCCCCTTCAGTACCACCCTACTCTGTGCAGAATTAGGTACATCTTCTCACATTATGGCCAGAAAAGGCATCCCAGTTAGGGGAACAGAATCCACAGGTAGGCAACAGAGTCAGGGACAGCCTTTGCTCCAGTTGATGGGGAACCCACATGAAGATCAAGGTACACATTTGCTACACATATGCAGGGGGTCTAAGTCCAACCCATGTATGCTTTTTGGTTGGTGATTCAGTCGCTAGGAGCTCTCAACGGTTCAGATTAGTTGACTCTGTTGGTCTTCTTGTGGAGTCCCTATCTTCTTTGGGTCCCTCAATCCTTCTTTCAACTCTTCCACAAGACATTCTGAGCTCCATCTAATGTTTGGCTATGATTTCTAGCAGGGGCAGGGGGGATATGGAACCTGAAACAGACGCCTCCTGTAGCTAGGCAGGACTCTAAGTAGAGAGATAAGGATACTGACCCATCCACAAAACCTTCAACCCCTAATTTGTCCTTGCTACAGAAGTGCAGGGACAAAGGTGAAGCCGAGACTGAGGGAATGGCCAACCAATGACTATCTTTTTATGTCCACCAATTGTATATGTACCCAGCTTGTCCAGTGTACCACAGCCAATGCTTAAAAGATGAAAGGTTCTACCTGCTCAGGTGTCCTACAAAGCCTTTTGCATCATCCAGCTTATACCAAAAAAAAAAAAAAAAGCTGTAAAGAGTCAGACATTTTTAACACCAAATAATCAATTTTGATAAATTTAAAGCTTTAAAGCCCACAATTAATATTGAAGAAGAATTTGCTAAACATTTTAATTTTCAAATTATATAAATTTACAAGAAATTTCTTTATATCTTCTATGCTCTGTCTAAATACTGTCCTGTCCCCAGAAATGACAAAAACATTGGGTAGCCTTTACATCAAGAAAAATCTACCAATTTTCCCCATCCACAACCATCCTCTCAACAAAACTTTACTCACAGGAGTCAAGAAAATACTTTGATTGACAAGATAACTTGTCAATTGAAGAAACTGTGTGGTGGTCACTATGAAAAATGTAGAACACATCAGACAGATGTTTTCAGTCATCCCTGATTCTCACTGAGAGGGAATAGGGAAGCACTCAGAGCACGCTGAGAGTACAATCTTGTCAGAGGCACTGGCTTGTTAGTATAGCTGGAGAAATACCACCATCATCTTATCTTTGATGAACATTATCCCTTCCATGGTTTTAGAGACTGAACCTAGGGCCTTAAGGGTGCTAAACAACGCTCTGTTGTGGAACTGCATCCTCGGCCCTTTCTGTAGGTTTTCCTTAGTGGTAGAATCCTGCTAAGTTGCCTAGTGGCCTTCAATTTCTAAACGTTCTGCTTCACTTCCTGATTGGCCAGGATGAGGTTCAGCCATGATAGCTTCTTTCTGTAGTCACCATTTTACCCTGAAACTAGGTGAAGCTCATAGGACAAAAATACAAAGCTGGCTGATGCCATAGCATGAAAATGAAATAATCTGATTTTTAGTCATTGATGTCATGTCTGAAAAAAAAAGGGGGGGAATGATTTGTTTTAAGTAATGCACTTGAAAATGACTCTGAAATCAGTGTGGCTTGACTGTCTGGCAGCTCTAGAGCCAGGATTAATTCTAGCTGGCCTCTTGGTTTGTAAAGCGAGCCTAATGTCTGGGATCCATCCCATATACAACCACCAAACCCAGACACTATTGCATACGCCAGCAAAATTTTGCTGACAGAACCCTGATATAGCTGACTCTTGTGAGGCTATGCCAGTGCCTGGCAAATATAGAAGTGGATGCTCACAGTCAGCTATTAGATGGAACACAGGGCCCCTAAAGAAGGAGCTAGAGAAAGTACCCAAGGAGCTAAAGGGGTCAGCAACCCAATAGGAGGATCAAAAATATGAACTAACCAGTAACCCCCAGAGCTTGTGTTTCTAGTTGCACATGTAGCAGAAGATGGCCTCGTCGGTCATCAATGGGAGGAGGAGCCCTTGGTCTTGTGAAGATCATATGCCCAAGTACAGGGGAATGCCAGGGCCAGGAAGTGGGAGTGGGTGGGTTGGGGAACAGGGCAGGGGGAGTATATAAGGGGCTTTTGGGATAGCATTTGAAATGCAAATAAGAAAATATCTAATATAAATAAATAAATAATAAATAAGTGTTAGTAGGGTCACTTTGCTTCTGCTTATCTCTCCTTGGCTTCTTCTGGGCAGGGGAGGCAACAGTACAGACCCGCTGGTCTCGGCTCTGCCTCTTCGCCGCTAGCACTGGCACACTTCTTCCCATCAAGGGAGAACAGGGACCCACAAGCTTCTAGAAAATCGCAACCCTTCCCTGTTCTCTGACATGGCCAGTAATAAGAACCTGACAATTTCACTCTACTTTTTCACTCAGTCTTGTCTTCTCTTCATCTAGGAAGATGTGTTATTTTCTCAGGAATAGCTTAACATGATATAACACACTTTGAGCTTCAAACAGAAAAATTGTATTGTCTAAGAGTTCCTAGAGCATGGAAGTCTGAAGTAGAAGTGTTCGTAGGGTCATGTTCCTTCTGTTTTGTCTGTCTTAGGCTTCTGTAGACAGCATTCCTGTAACTACAGCTGCCTATAAATGGGATTCTTATTGCGTGTCTTCTCACGCTCCTCAATATTTTTTATTTTTTATAAATATATCATGAATATTAGATATGTTTTTTTTTTACTCCCAAATGATCTCATGCCAATTATGTCCTACACAAAGACTGTTTTTAGATGAAGTTACAGTCAGTGACACTGGGTTAGAACAGTAGCACTTCTTTGGGAAAGCATGCAATCCAACATTAACAACGGGTAAGAAAAGTCACTCCGGCTTGCTTTGACTTTTCCTTAGTTTCCTCTCATTTCAAGGAAAATAATTTATTTTATCATTGAACTAAAAAAATGTCCTTAATTAGACTTATATGGCAGTAATCAGGTATCAAAATTCTATTATCTTCTAACCATATTTTCCAACCCTATTTGACCCTCTAACTTCAGTGACTTTTCAACTATATCTGTTTATCCTCCATCCCTTCCTTTCTGGCAACTCATCATCAAATCATTGGTTTGCAAAAGTTCAACCTAAGCCAAACAAACCCTTAATTGCTAACAGTAGGGGGGGTTTAATTATCTTTTGTTTGACTGACTCTGTTCTCAAATCATTATGTCCTTCATTTTCACGAATTACAAATGTGCGATTTTCAACACTACACAGCTTCACTATCCTTTCACAGATAGCTCTAGGAAAAAGCAAATTAGAGAAATTGTTTTATGAAAATTACAAATTTTACCATGATTTGGTGTCTAGAAAAGATCACCCAAGCAGAACCCCTGAGGGAGAAAGCAGGAGTCTCTACACAGCTAGACCTCACATGGCCATGTGACAAGAGTGGTATGGTGTGTGTGTGTGCACACTCGTGTGCACGCTTGCATGTCTACCAAGTTTTGTAACTGCCGGGGTTGCTTCCTTACAGCTGAGCATGCAGTACCAGCTCTTAACATCTACTTACCCATCTGAGCAGCCTTTTCTTTCTCCTAAGGTAACAGCAGCACTGGCCACAGAGAACTGTAGTCTGTGTCATCCCAGAAACAAGGTGCCAGGATCATAGACCCACTAAGAAAAATGCCTTAGAGTTTTATGTAGAAAGCTCTGGGTTTCACAGAGATTCATGTGTTTGGGTTCCGGTCCTCACTCATCAGTGTTAACAGACAGCAGGACCTTCAAGAGGTAGGTGTGTAGAAGAATGTTACTGGTTCTTCCTCCTCCTTGTATTCTAAAGAATATGCTTTGATCTGTGTTGTGTGTGCGTGCTCTTGCTATGATACCATCTGCCATGGAGTTCTCACCAGAGGAATGCCAATACTCATACCATGTCCATGAGTCTCTAGAACTATAATCTAAACAAATGATTAAAAAAAATAAAGTAACAGGCATCAGATATTTTGTAATAGCAATAGAAAACAGACTAACACAGGGGTAACCTAAGGAGCTCCTTCCTGGATGGAGCTTATGTTACAGAATGAAAGAACAAGCAAGCAAAGGAAGACACTTACAATACATCTGATGGTAAAATCCCATAGATGTATGGGCGATAACGGAGAATAAAGGGGTGTGGAGGGGCTACCTGACAGATAGGGTGACTTTTAAACAGAAATTTGTGGAAAAACTGGGAGAGAAGTCAGTGGCTTTCTTGTTCCCATAGAATGGCCCTTTATCACAGACTTCCTTGTCCATGGATTTTATGTTAAAATAATCTTGCTTTCAAAAATTTTAAGGTCTTGGTTAACTGTCAAAATGCATTATCATTATCCCACTATTTAAATTTCCAAGATATGAAGTTCTCTATTTAACTGTTTTCTTCACACTATCATAACTCAAAATATGAGACCTTGGATTTCACAGTAGAAGGCTAAATTTCTTCCACACATAAGCTGCTCTGGGGTTTCACAAAAATAGGGCTAACCTCATGCAAACTAAACACTCATACAGGGCTCTATGCTTCTAACCAAATGAGGTTTACAACATAGGCAAACACAAGCCCCAGGGAACAAAGAGCAAATCATTAGTAGCACTGTAGCCTAGTGCATGACCCATGATAGGCACTCTGTTAGTTTTCCTGCATTGAATATCTAGAATTCATATCATTCTCTGGGAGGTTTACCTGGTTGCTTGGATTAGAGCTACATGTCTGATCATGTTTGGGGTTACATTTTTCTTTATCCTCCATAATGTCATCACTTGAAAAGTCTGTGATTTTTTTATATGGGTTGCATATTAGAAACTGAGTTTTTGTTAGAATGATGAGAAAATCAGTAAAGTAGCACTGTTGAGTATGGGCTGGGGAGATGCTGTTATTTAAATGAAATTATTATATAAAAAGCCCCTCTTGTTTTCTATCTTTCCCTTATCCCTTCTCTCTGTATAGATGCATACATACATGTACATAAGGAGAATTCTTTATGTGCACTAGGTAGAAATTTCTACATATATCAAAACATATATTTACTTTACTGATAATAAAACCACTTTCTTACTTGTTTCTCATTCCCCTACTGATTTTAACTATTTGAAAAGAGGGAGGTAAAGGTTTCAGAGATTGCTGCACGTCACTTGGGGGCTATTCTAAGGGGTTGTAGAATACATATTCTCCTGTTTTGTTCAATTCATTTTTCAATTTGTACCAGATACCATCAACGGGGTGGAGATTATATTTTCTCATCATGTGTTCCTGTCAAAATTCTACTGCTGAGAGCCATTATTTCAAATTCTATCTTACAAGGCATCTACTCTTATATTTAACCATTTTCTTCATCTTATCATATCCCAAACCTATCATTGACTGTGACAGCCATGGATCCCTGTGTTGTTTTCCTCAGGAAATGATCTATGTGCAAAAAGGGAGCTCTGGGAAGAATATCAATCAATGTCGAATGATTTTGAGATCATTTATTTCTTCTCACCCTATTTTTTTTCTGAAAGAACATTGACCTGCACAGAAATGAAACAGAGCCAGCTGTTTACATAGTCATCACTCACCTATATACATATACTTTAAGTTCTTGTTATAGGTTAGGTATTTTTTTAGACCCTAAGGTTAAAGAGTAAATAAATAGAGCACATCCATTTGGGATTAGACACCATAAAGTGGCATCTTTACTCCTAACTAAAATGTTATACTTTTCTTGGATCATAGGGGACATGAATAGGGTATTGAATTTAAATGTGAACACTTGACTTTCCGTGGTTGTATTTTATTACCATATATTACTTCGCTATACATTTAGACTAATGTATAAGTTCCTTCCTCTGCACTATTACTGATTTCTAAAAGCAACTACAGCTCCTCTTCTTTCTGCCATCATGTGCTGGACAACTGACTGAGCTTCCGGGATCTTCTCGCCAGGCTTTTAGAATTGAGTCACGGCCAAGAAACAAAAACAAACCTGACCTATCCCCCAATGGAGTCGGATGAAAACTGGTGACTAAATTGGGAATGACTCCAGGGGTAGACATTTTGGGAATGAGCTCAGTCTACAGGGATTCACACACAGCCACATGACTGAGTGCTTCTACGGAGTCATGGTCATCTGTCTCTCCTACCAGATGGAGCTGACCATTTTTGTAACCTCTGGAGATTTGGTCCTGTCTAAATTGGTCATCAGACTTGCTTTTTAAAAAAAATCTGTTCCCCATGAGCAAACTGGTTGGTTCACTAATAAAATATGTAGAGCCTTCCCAATTGAGTGGGGTAACAACGGAAAACATGCCAAGTTCAAACTCATTAGTGTAAATGCTTCAAAGCTTTTCCTACATCGCAGCAGCAGCTTTCACCTTAACCAACTAGCTTCCCATTGATCTAGCTACAGAATAAAGAGGGAAACTTGCGGTTCACAATGAAACCAGCCGTAGTTTAATGTCCACTGTGACAGTGGACAGTGTTCTTCCCTAAGCTGCCCATGAATTGTTCCTTTGGTTTTTTCATCAGTCACAGCCAATCGTGATACAAACCATTAAACTTAATGGATTTGAAACCCGTGCTGACTTTAGTGCCAGTAAAGCCTCTATTATCTATACATCCAGGCAATCAGCTCTGGCAATGCATTCACACTATAAGGAAGGATTACTCAAAGATCACAGGTCCCTTCCCCTCGGTGCTGAAGCAATAACAGCTCAATGAGACATAGAACCATTTCCATCAAGGGAGGTCCACGTTGTCTTCCCAAGTGTGGATCCTTCATCACTCAAGATGGAAATGGTCTAAAAAAAATGCAGCTTGTCACAAATCTGTCGTAAGTGGCAACTCTTGCCAAGCTGACACCCGTAACTCTACTTCCTCTGATGTCACCAGATAATATAACTCACTGTTGAAACAGTGTTGACAGCAGAAGAAGGGAGAACATAAAAAGGAATTTGTTGAGCCAAGGAAAGCATTAAAAAAGCCAGGGGCTGACACTGAGGCTATTTCTACATATATCTGCATTTCAATTGGCAAAGTAGTATCTGGAGATGTATAAATATCATCATGGCTACTGTCTAGCTGAGAATTCTGTTTCCAGGTGTGAGCTAAGCACAGTACCTATCGAGCTCTGCAAATAATTACTAGCTTCCAAAACAAAGGGCTAAACAGAGTGTTGCCTTCCCATCCTCCCCCTTCCCCAAGTAGTACATGAACAGAACAAGCAAAATGAATTAAATCAGCCCTTTAAGTAAGCTTAAGTCATTATTTGGCATGCAGCTGTAAGGTCCATCTATAATGGCTCTTCACGGCATGACATTTGCTTCCAAGTGGATGTCTTGATAGATATGGCATCAAACCCCTTGCCTAAGGAAAAACTCAGTGAGGATAAAATTACTCCATTTCAGAGTGGAGTAGTTTGCTATGACCATCTGTGATCATTAACACGGGCGAGAGTCTGACCAAACACATCTGCCATGTTTGAAAACCTTCTGCTTTCAGATGTCTGAGTGACATTCATAGCATATGTGGTAAGCACTCAGCTACTCAAGAAGTCTGTGGTCCGATAGTACACAGCAGGTGTGGTACTAAGGGCTAAGTTAAAGAGGTTCATGTATCTAATGACATCACAAAGCTTCTGTTGTAGCCAAGAAAGGGAACAGCAATCATGTAAGCACAAAAATACATGATTCCCCACAAATGTGGCCCCTTTTTAAATTCTTCCAGTACAAACAATTCCCACTTTCTCTGCCCTCTGATGGCTCTGTCTTGCTTCTATATTAGCACTTACTGCCATCTGTATACAGATTATGTACACCTTAGTCCCTTCAATGTCTGTCTACATAAGTATAGTGGTCACATCTCATATTTATGGTACTTACCTCACTTTGCCTACTTGGATTGAAGTGTGGGGAGGCAGTGTCAAATCTATTTTATTTCATTTTTTCCCCTATGCCTATGTTTAAACAGTGGAGCTTAGAGTTCACTATTGGCCACTTTGGGAACTTTTCATCCAAAGATGAAATGATATTCCTCAGAATAAAGACAGCACCAAAGGCAAACTAGTCAGTCCTAAGACATAATCATTTGCATGGGAAAAGGAGATATTTTCTTGAAGCTAAAGTCAAATCAGTGCTGGTTGGTAGCTGTAGTCAACCTTTGACAAAAGGAGGTAAACTAGTGAAAGCAGTGGATCCGTCAATGGATGAATCCATTCAACTCACATTCAAAATATTGTTCCAAAATATTTACATTTTCAGTTCAATCATGGTGAGGGTGGATAATAACTCTTCAAAGTAATAAGAAATTTAAGATTATTATTTTTAGATGGCAGTTGTTAAAAGCATTAAATTAAAAAATATATATCAGTATCTTCATTTTTCTCCTGGTGATATTACTGTCCAGTAAAACCTGTCTGGGAAACACTGGCCTAGAGTGTTGACATTTCCTGGATGGAGGAATGAGCAAGAAACAGCAGCTTAGATGCACAGGATAGCTGGGGCAGTTTGACAACCATGGTGCTCCTTGAAGATAGCAGGACCAGAGGAGTTTCAACAGATCATTTTCTTGACAGGAAGTTTTCCAAATTCAAGGTATGCATAGAGTACAGATAAATTCTGCTTCTCCATTGATTGAGACAATTTATTTTAGACAAATAGAAATATGGAATTGGTATCTCCCATGGTGTTTTCAGATGATAATATACTTATAGGTCACATTGAAAGAGAAAGAAAAAGGGGACACAAAATAAGATAGAATAAATATGGATGAAGAGGTGAGGGGAACCACAGGGTAAGAAAAACAAGAATGAAGTGTTCATGCATAAACTTGTACACACACACACACACACACACACACAGACACATGCATGCATGCTCATACAAACACACTAAACTGAAGTCACAGAGTCAGTTAAAAGGGACTTCTATTAGTAGCTCATAAACTATACATTATTCTTCATTTCTCCCTATTTCTGTTACCAAAAAGCAGAGAACTCAGCTTCATCAGTGACATAACAGCCAATCTCAAGGCCTGAGAATCTTAAAGTGAGTTACATTCCTGACTCAACACATTTTGCTCCTCAGCTAAGTAGATTTGCTTTCCCCAGGGCTGAGGGAACAGTTAAGATGGAGTAGCCATAGAATTCCATACTAAGATGTTCCCACTGTAGACAACGAAAGACAATGACTCTAACTCTTGAGGACAAAACACTAACATCAGATTTCCTGAACTTGCAAGACTTCTGTTGTAGGGTAGAGGCAATGAAGAATTCAAAATAAAACAAAACTAAGCCATTTTTTCTTTCCTCTCTTCCTCTCTCCTGTTACCTTTCCTTCCCTTCCTTCCCCTTTCTTTCTTTCTTTCTTTCTTTCTTTCTTTCTTTCTTTCTTTCTTTCTTTCTTTCTTTCTTTCTTTCCTCCCTCCCTCCCTCCCTCCCTCCCTCCCTTCCTCCCTCCCTCCCTCTCTCCCTCCCTTCCTTCCTTTCTAAAAACTTTTCCTGTATTTCTTTCTCTTCCTAAGAAGGATAAAATCAGCTACTGCCATTGTAATACATTGATACTATAAGTGCTTTGGGAAGATCTGATATCTACATGAAATTTTGCAATAACTAAAGAACAAAGGTCTGCTTCTTCCTGCAGAACTACTCACTACAGACTGTGTTTCTGCTGTGCTGACTCCTGAAATCCTTTAGCAAACAGTGCTCTTAAGAGCTGGAAGCTTACTCTTATTTCTGAAGTCAGTGCTTCCCCATACACCAAGAAGGGTCAAACAAGGGAATGTGCAGTGTGTTCACTAATCAAAAACAAGATCTCAAAAGCTAGAGTTGAGGACCACTCTGTCCGAAAGCATTGCTTATTAGTCTTATTGCCCTATTTGCTGAATCAGCTACAGTGTAAATTTGGTGAAACTGATGGCCCTAAAATGTGCATTTTCATTTTTGTTGGACTTAAAGGAGAAGTAATTCTCCATTCATTTGTACAATGGACATTGCCTCATGGTTTCCTGTTTGAGTTGAGCCAACATGAAAGAAGGAATATGTCTACAAGCAGGGGATATGGGTGGGTCACATTGAATTCCATCTTACCCCATGATACAAGTCAAGTGTAACACCCATGTAATAAAGATTCTACCCAGCAGGTGGGAGTAATTACACACAGCTCATATTTCACAGCATCCAATCATCATCAAGCTTATAATCCACAAGAACATACTAACACCACAATGTTCTGAACTTCAAATTTACTAATTGATTCACCAATTCCTAAGCACATATGACCAAGCCTAATGGAGAGCCATGAGTTTATATCACCATCAAATTCTGCTGAAAATATGAGGGGCAGGTAAATCTTTTCCTTGAAAATGAGGCTATCTATCCTACATGCCTTTTTTCCCCCCTTTTTTTGGCTGAATTTAATCTTAAGTAACTTGAGAAATTTAGAGTTAAGATTTTTGTTTCACTTTTGTTTCAGTTTAGAAAACACAATGATTTGTGTTTCAGGCTAGAGTCTGCAGCCATGTCATTCTGTATTTTAGCTAATTAATACTTGGGTTATAAAAGAGCAACACAATTGAAATCTAAGGAGAAGACTTACATACTTGCCAAACTGTCCATTCATCTAAGTGTTCTCTTGTTTCAGTATTCTGGCAACTCTGAGACATAGCTGCTAGCATTCCATCATAAAAGATAAAATATTTTCTGAGACTTGGTTTTTTTTAAAAATATCCATTTCAGAAGATAAGTATTTAGTTTACCAAGCTGAGACTTGCAGTATCCATTAGAACTTCTCTGCAAAGTTAAAGCAAAGCATATATGTATTTTTAGTTTAGGAAATTCTTCTAAAACTGTAATGAGCAGAAAATTACCTTTATAGTTTCTTGGCATATCTTATCCGGCCCTGTCACAGAGGGTGACATGATGATGACCAAATAGGTCCCATCCTTCTGAGAACAAAGTTAGCCTGTAGTCTGGATCTATTTGAATCCAAGTGAGAGCCCTTGCCAGTGCAATGTGAGTAGAAGCTCCCCTCCCCCATTTCCAAGCTGAGGCAGTTAAAAATGTGTGGAGGGCGGGATGTGTGCCTGCCTTCTTTACACCCTCATCCTTCCCATGTGCAGTATCATGGCAGCAAAACTTTGACATCATGTGTTGTAGAAAGAAAAGCCATCTTCTCTGTAAGAGCACGGGTAACGAATGCATTTTTACTTACCTTGTTGAGGACTGGCCCAATCAAGAACAACCATGAACTAGAAAGATATAATTTTTGTAGTAAAATACTCAGATCTAATGAGAAGTTTGTTACAGAACTTACCATGCTCTGACTCAACCACAAAAATAAAAAGCAGTAGTTTTGTTGTTGTTGCAAGTTTGCATGTACCAGGATACCAACAAAATGTTAAATATAGATGAAATCTGTCGTATGGCATACTTTCCAAATAACAAGTGGATTTTTTTTTTCATTTAAGAAGATTCCAATGTCATTTTTGTCTTCCCAACTTAATTTCAGGTAAGTGAGAAAGTTTTTTAATTAAACACATATAAGGATAAGATCATGTACTGTTTAGGCAAAATTAACTAGTTTACACTACAGTTCTTTATCTAACTTGAATCAACAGATTTGGTGTGTTTTATTAATTTTTTTTGTTTATGCATTCAGAATTTGAGAAAGTAGTTAATTCAGCAATTTATCAATTTGATATCCTGTCAACTATTTTATTACAAATATATTAATAATTTCAACTTTATCTACAGAAACAATGCTTGGTGAAGGAATAAAGTGCTGCACTAGATTAGAACATGATATAAGTACATCATAAATTAACATATGTATATTACTAGCTTATATTTTTGCAATGTTTTGATACCCAAAAATTGAAATGGTAACTCCTCTGTGATGAATCTTTAAAACTCCATGCTAAGCTGGTCTATTTGCAACTGTGATGAATCTTTAAAACTCCATGCTAAGCTGGTCTATTTGCAACCAGGAAATGGAAACTGTCTAGATGTCTATTAATGGATAAATATAAATGGGGTACATTTATATAACAAGGTATTATCTAGCTTTTTAAGGAAAATAAAATTAAGAAATTACAAGGTAAATAGTTGGAGCTGGAAACAACCAGTCTGAGTGGCAAAACACAGTACCAGAATGATAAATGTTACAAATTTTCTTTCATTTCTGAGTGGGTATTAGTGTTGAATTTCTAGATATGAACGTGCTGCATTTGGAACAACCACAGAGGTCAGTAAATTTGTAGGGAAGCATCAGTTGGGACAGGGGCTTTTAAGGGAGTAAAGATAACATACAGTATCACAAAGGGGGGGGGAAAGAAAACTGTAAAATATTAAGGGTTAAATGGGGTGAGGGATGGGAATACAGGGAGGGACAACTAACATTAAAGACTTAAAGGAAATATGTGAAAGCCATTAATGCAAAAATCTTCTTATATAAGCAATGAAATACATAGGAATGCAATGGCCTTGCCCTTAAAGAAGACTTACTCTCCCTCTCCTATCAGCTATCCATTGCCAGTAACTCCTTTACCGGGAGTGGGTCTTTATGACCATTTGTGCTGGATAGTTTTTATTTCAACTTGACATAATCTAGGGTTGTCTGAAAAAGGGAAACTCAACTGAAAAATATCTCCTTCAGATCTGGCTGTAGACATTTTCTTAGTGATTGATGGGGAATGGCCCAGCCCATTCTGGGTAGTGCCATCCTGGGGCCCGTGGTTCCGTGTTCTATAGAAAGCAGGCTGACCAAGCCTTGAGGAGCAAGCCAGTAAGGAGCAGTCCATCATGGCCTCTATATAAGTTCCTGCCTCCAGGTTTCTGGCCTGTTTGAGTTCCTGTCCTGATATCCTTAGATGATGAACAATGATATGGACGTGTAAGCCAAATAAACTTTTCCTCCTCAACTTTTTTTTGTCAACTTGTTTTTCATCACAGTCAAAGAAACCATAGCTAAAACATAATATCTCCTTTCTACACTATAATTTTGTCTGGTTTGGGTTTGCATATGCGTATGCACATTGTTACAATTGCTTTGAGTTCATATATGCACACATTCTCTCTCTCTCTCTCTCTCTCACACACACACACACACATACACACACACAGAGAGAGAGAGAGAGAGAGAGAGAGAGAGAGAGAGAGAGAGAGAGAGAGTAAATCGAATTATTTTGTAATGGGAAAACTATGTCCTCAGTAGACACCACAGGCTGACAAACCAATTGTGCAATGCTAGGAATGAGTTGTCTTTATTGGACTCATTTGTCAGTGACATCATATAGACACCTCAACATTATAGATTGCCATCGCTCTTGATTTCCCTCCAGAACTTGACAGTAAAGGCCTCTTGCTAAAGACCATACATATTATAGTCATAGACCATAGAGAATTCAAGCTGGTATTGACCTGGAAGCTTCATCCATTCTGGTTGGCTTTCAGAGTGATAAAGTTGCTATGCATATTACCAGAAGAAAAATAAGCATCATTTTCATCCATCTGTGAACCATATAAACTATAAGAAATGGTCTATCTGATAAAATTTGGCCTCAGGTGTGCAATAGTGGCACAAACATTATGGGAATTACCAGTTACTTTTTGATTGAATTCAGAGCCTGTTCCACAAAATGAAACCCATACCTGGCATAATTATTGGGGCCAAAAACCCTGTGGGTGCACAAGTCATAGGCTTCTCATCTCCTAGGGGAGAATCTATTGTTATTACTCAGGTAAAGGACATAGTGGTAAACTGACTCCTGATAGATACTCCTTATACCCATAGGTGAATGCATCGTTAAAACTTCACCAGCAAATTTTCTTTTTTTACAATGAATGCTAGTTAGCACAGAGATTCACAACTGGCCAGTGTGCAGAGGTTAAGAGACTGTGGAGTACTTAGCACTAAATGGCACATATATGTCACATCTCCTTCTCCTAAGACTAAGGGATCAATGTAGGAAAAGGGATGGAAAGACTGCAGGAGCCAAGGCATTAGATGAATAAAGGGCATAATGATTTCTAGACACAACACACCACTTGTCAATATAATCTCATAGTAGTTATGATGGCATGAATAAGACCTATGCAAACTTAAGACAGACAAATTCCCAGCATAGAAGTGGGGAGTGGTCATGAAGTCTCAGTCCTAGCTAAGAAGCTCCTGGTAACAGCTACCAGGAAAGGGATAGCTTATATTCCTTAAATGTGTGGATCTTCATAAGACAATAAAAATTCCAGGAGATGGCTATATGCCTAAAAATATGTAGCCAGCAGTAATTTAATTTTTATGTGTTTTTAAAAGTGAGGACTCAAAATAGTTTAGGTATAGGATTGTGGGGTGGATCTGGAAGGAGTTGCATGAGGTGAGTAAATATTACTAAAATAACATATTCTCAAAGAAATTCTCAAAGAATTCATTTTAAAAAAATCAATACATTCTCAATAGGGAAACCAAGATGAATCTAAATACTATTGGTATTATTTTAGCTTTCATAGTTACAGATATTTTAGCTTTCATAGCTTGTAGTTAAAGATATTTCTCTTCATGCAGTGGTCATTGCCTTACATGGAGTCAATTTTCAAGGGGAATCAGAGACATCAGATAATAAGACAATGAGTGAAGTAGACAATGGGGTTTCAAGTCAATAAAGAAATGCAGGCGCGATTTTTTTCTCTTTCCTACAAGAATTTAGATATTACCACCAGAAGATAGATAAGGGTTTACCTGGCTATATTAGTGCTTACAAACACATGGTCTTCTAAGAAATTAGACAAGTCTTCCATATTTCATTCTAGTTTTTAATTCACTTTATTTATAGGTGCTCATGAAGTTAGTTGCGTTTAACAATTTAGAAATATTAAAATCTCTTTCTCATGTAGGCAGTTTCCATAAATATTGTGTCATTAGCACTAGCCATAGCTTGTGTGCATGCTGGGAAGTGTGTGTGTGTGTGTGTGTGTGTGTGTGTGTGTGTGTGTGTGTGTGTGAGTGTGTGTGTATGTGTGTGTGTGTACACTGAACATGGTGTTAACTTGTTTTGTATTAAGGTTCCCTGAGAATCAGTGATGAGAAATTTTGAAGGCTGATCAGTGTCCTTGAGCAAACATACAACTTCATCAGATTTCTCCTGCAATTCTGCTTCCTTCTCCTTCCTCTCCCTTACAATCTCACTACCCAGTTGTTTAAAACACCCAACCAGAATGTAAGTCACTTTGCATAGGAGACAAAAAAAGCCCAGCACACATAAAAGACATTGTTCTTAAATATTCCTTGTTCTCTCCCTTTGAGGAAAAGTACTGCAGAGATGTTGCAAGCAATTAACCACTTCCAGAAAAAGGTCCATGGACTACCCATTGCTCTACCCAAAACTCCTTTAACATTTCACTTAATGGTTAAGGTCTTAGGACCTGGGGTCAAACTCCAGTCTTACATTAACTCTTCATTGACATGAGCAAGTGTCTTAGCGTCACTGCCTCTTAGTTTCCACATCCTAAAGGTGAAGATAACAGTAATAATTTATCTCCTAGGTTGTGTTAAGAATGGCAAGCACAGAAGAAGCCCTAGGGAAGTTTCTCATCATACAGCAAATATCAGACATTAGCTCTTTCTGTTCTCCTTTTCTCTGCAGTTTTGAATAGTTTCACTTGACTCTTGAGTCTTTAAGTGAATCCAGATAACCCCCAGAGGTCAGCAGGACCTTTGTAAAAGATGATCTGGGCATCTGTGTGTTACCTGAAGAATTGTCCCAGGGCATCTATCTTTATCCTATTATTTCTCAACATTTGGCTTTTATGGGGTGCCTCATTGGAGAAGAAACACACTATCTGCCTATGCCAGACTCATATATTTATCTGCCCCAAGATACTTCCTAGGACTCTTATCCTCAATAAGACAGTAGAGAAAATGAATTCTGTGCAGAATTTCTAATGTGTGAGGCAAACTTATCACTATTCTAATATCACATTCCATTTCAACACATTATGAAAATATCAATCTCTAAGAACATATGATATTTAAATCATAATTACAACACTGGTAAATTTATTCTGTTATAATTACAGACAGTGTTATGATAACAAGATGGCTTCTATCAGCCATTATAATTTCATAACCCTTTCTGGCAAAGGACATATATGATGTATATAATGGATTCAACAACTTTAGTTATTTTATGTATTCTGTATTTTTTTGACAATCAAATGTCTCATAATTTTTAACAATATTAGAACAAATTTTCAAAGAAAAATTATCTCTAGTGGTCAATGAATATGTATTAACTAGCAAATGTACTCTAGGACTTCAAGTTTATATTTCTTCAAAATCCTAACCAAGCTGCTGGTTTTGGCACTGGTAAAGGCATGGTAATTCACATGTGATCAGTTTGTGCTTTTTGTGCTTTTAATACTTGGTCAACTCTCAACTCTAAGGTTGTTACCAATGTGGTTTCCATGTATATTAGTGTTCAATTTGCTCATCACACATACTTGGTGGAAGATGAAGGTGACAGTGGCTTCTCTGAAGACTGGGAAGTATTGGCTGCCACATTCTCTGGTGGCAAGAATGTTGTTGGTACCTAAGCAGCATCCTTTACATAGATGGGCTTAACAATGAACACAGATACGACTGAGAGCCTTGGACTGTTGTTTAGATCCCTGTACCTTAAATTCACTTCCTTCTCTTCTTCCAGTTTTATCTCCCAACCCTTCTAGTTATCTCTGCCAGCTCTGTTATATGAGGAATAATTGCATTGTTCATTTCTTTATATCTGGGAAAAGGAAAGGGAAGAGAGAGGGCTAAGCTGTTATTACTTTATTTTCTCTGAAGTTCTATCCAGCAGAGTGTATATGTAAGCTCTTAGCTGGTAGGGAAGCTGTTCTACATTCTCTTGAACTGATTATTTTATTGTCCTTAGAGAAACATGATTAATTCTGCCAGGGACACCTGCTTTATAACTAGTTTTGAAGTAAAGCATATGTTCTGAGCTGAACAAACAAGAGAAGAAAATTACAATCAGATTCTGTTTGAGAAAATTTCATTGACAAGCTAACAGGCACTTATTCCTTTTTATAATTCCTCATTCTTGTGCAGAAATACACAACACCCAGGTGTTTGACACATTCTGTAGTCACAGCAAAAGAAAGCCATGAACAACCTAATTCTAAAGGAAAACCCACTCAGACCATCAGAACAGTAGTTCTGAGCCTGTACACCAGCTATTTACATTACAATTCATAACAGTAGGAAAGTTACAGTTATGAAGTAGCAGCAAAATAACTTTATGGTTGGAGGTCACCATAACATGAGGGTCATAGCATTAGGAAGATTGAGAACCATTGTGCTAAAAGACGTTAAATGCATCTGACTGGAACTTGCGTGTTTCGGAGGAGGAATTAACTACTACCAATCACAGCAGGAAGGATCAGAAGAATAAATGATCATGAAGCCCCATTTGTCCTACAAATCCCCTTTTCTCTGTGGAAAAATAAACTATTCAAAGATACAGGCAGGGAGTCCTACTGATGAGGCTCATGTCAGTGTTCTCATAAAGAATATAGGCGAGCCAGGTGAAGAGTGTGTGAAGAACCATTGGAGAATAACAAGATGTTGTTCTTTATCCCATTTAAGAAAAGGGGTTTTAATTTGACATGTGAATTACTTCTTAGTGTGGTGTATTGAAAACTGTCCAGAGGCTCTATTGATTACTAGATATTTTATGTGTAACAATATTGCTCCTTATGTACATTATTATACTGAGTTTCCTTATCCAGAGCTACCTGTCACCTATCAGCTCTATTGCTTCAACACTGTGTTGCTTTCTATGATTCCAACCCTGTACATGAAGCAATGGGTACATAGACATAGAATTTTAAAAGATCATCTTTACTTCCATTCATTAATTCACTTATTTAAAAGGATTTTAAATGCTTACAATGTTCTAGCTATTGGGATAGGTACTAAAATGACTATGGTGACAGAAAAAAAGAAAACCCACAGTGGTATTATAGAATTTACAGTCTAGTGATGGAGAAAGTATCTGAATATAATTTTAAAATCATCAAACAATGTTGCAATTTTGATGAATGCTAGAAATGAGGAGAACAAGAAGCAATTGACATGGAGGTGGGATATAACATGTACTGAGGCATTACCATTAGTATGCAATCAGAAGAATGACTGCTAAATAAGCAAGCACTTGCAGGACATTCTAATAATACTTCACTACAAAGCCTGTGTTTCCAAAGAAACAACTGGGGAAAGGTTGCATGGGTCTAGAAGGTTAGGAAGACAGACTGTAAACCAGTGACAGAGATTGCCTCCTGTGAGTCCTAGGCTTTCTTTTAAGATCTAAGAAAAAACAAGCCCCGATCCCTGCCACTATGGATGACACTTTGTTATGCTTGCAGACAGGAGTCTAGCATGGATGTCCTCTGAGAGGCTCCGCCCAGAAGCTGACTCAGACCAGATACAGACACCCACAGCCAAACAGTAGACGGAGCTCAGGGATTCTTATGGAGGAATAGGAGGAAGGATTGTGGGGTGCTGAGGGGATAGGAACTCCACAGGAAAACCAACAGAGTCAGCTAATTCGGACCCTTGGTGCTCTCAGAGTCTGAATCAGCAACCAAAGAACACACATGGGCTGGATCAAGGCCTCCCTGAATATATGTAGTAGCTGTGCAGCTTGGTCTTCATGTGGGTCCCAAACAACTAGAGTGGGGGCTATCCTAAAAGCTGTTGCCTGTATGTGGGATATGTTCTTCTACCTGGGCTGCCTTTTCTGGCCTCAGTGGGAGAGAATGTGCCTAGCCTTGCAGACTTGATGTGCCAGGCAGGACAAGGGGGTGGGGGGAATGGCTTGTGGAAGGGGATGGTCAGGAGTGGGCAGTGGGTGGGATATAAAGTGAATAATTAAAAATTAAAATAAAAAGTTCATTTAAAAGGGGGGGAAGCAGTTGGAAGGCTTAGTCATTAGGATGGCATGGTCCAGTAGAGCAGCTAAAGCAACCCTTTTGACTGTCACATGAGGCTCAGTGGTCTAGGTGAAGAATGAGGGTAACTTGGACTGTGACACCGTGGAAGAGCAGAAGAGAGGTAAACAGGTTTTAAAGATAGCACAGGACAAAACATAGAAGAAGGACTCACTGAAATAGAGTCGCATGAAAAACAAAACATGAAGAAGAGGAAGTTTGCATCTTGTACTAGATCTATAGGTGGTGAGAGGCAGGTACTGAGTATCCAGGTACTAGGAGACACTAGAGTAAGACCACAAACACAGAACAGACACAGCTGTACATAAAGCTTCATGCCACAGTCCTCTGATACACACACACACACACACACACACACACACACACACACACACACACACCTTGTACAATATATATACATGTATAAAATGGATGGTAAGGGCTAAGAGTATATAGCACAATGATAGAACATTGACCTAGCCTACCCTAGTTCAATACATAGTATCAGATACCCAAAAGGACATGATGGGAAGAAGGAGGAGTGAGAGGCAGTGCAGCGTTCTCTAACACAACCCTGGCAGAGCCATTGTCACCAGTATGCTCCTTCTCCCAGTCTAGCTTTAGCAAATAATTATCTACAGATATAAAAATTTAATTCAATTTCCAAAAATGGTCACCATAACCAAAAAACATTCACCATCTGTATGCTAGAAAAACAAAAGGATATATTAGTCTTCTCTCTTACACTTAGAGAAAAATGGAGATTTATGGCATTAATAACTTGGCCAACGTTCTATACTCTGAGTCAGCAGTGAAGTGAATGGGGAGGGAAAAAAAATCAAGATTTAAAGAGCTGGAAAGAAATGTAGAGATCATGTGACCTGGCTGCTTTGTAGAGTGAGGGGAGAAGTTTTTGTCCTGAGGCTGACAGGAATTTAGTCAGGGACTTGCAATTAGTTTTGTCTCTTAGCCCAGCTGCCTTTTCAGCCCCTGCCCACTGTATTTCCTGATGTTCAAGCTAATGTTTAGCTGTTCAATGATTTGGCCTTTCCCAGTAGTCAAAAAGAAAAGAGGGGGGGAGGGAGGGAGAGGGAGAGGGAGACAGGGGGAGAGGGGGAGAGGGAGACAGGGGGAGAGGGGGAGGTGGAGAGGGAGAGGGGGAGGTGGAAAGGGGGGGTGGAGAGGGAGAGGGAGAGGGAGACAGGGGGAGAGGGAGACAGGGGGAGAGGGAGACAGGGGGAGAGGGAGACAGGGGGAGAGGGAGACAGGGGGAGAGGGAGAGGGAGAGGGAGAGGGAGAGGGAGAGAGAGAGGGAGAGGGAGAGGGAGAGGGAGAGGGAGAGGGAGAGGGAGAGGGAGAAAAGAGACCTTCTTAAAGCACTATCCAGCAAAAAGTATCCTGTAGCAGCTGAAAGCCAAGCATGCTAGGTGAGAAAGTAAACTGGTCTCATTTTGGCAAGTTGACACGTAGCACACATGAGAACAATTAGAACACTTCCCTGCGATCTTTGTTTCTTCATCTGCACAATGTGATAGTTGTGAATAATTATGTTCTTTCTGTATGAAATTATGGTTCTAAGTACAGCTGCTCCAATATCCAAGGACCCTTACAGGACTTGGGAAGAGAGGCCCCCCTTCCTTCACTGTTTGGAATATGTTTCCTGATGAAAGGGGATATGTGCTGGTTTTTATCATGGAACATATTTTCATGTTTAAACTCGAGAGAAAGTGAGAGGAAAGCATAAAACAGGAAGCATCTGTACTTCAAACTGGCAGAGCCAGTGGGATTCGATGTGACTTCAACATTTTTCACTGCCTCATATTAACAGATGGCTCGGATTCAAGAGTGCTTTATGTGAGAAACGGGGTGGAAACTGCCAAGAGGACCTTGCATTGGAAGGTGGGGAGGGGAAACGATGAAGGGAGTGGAGGTGGGAATGTAGGAATGGATGAGGGAGAAGGAAAGGAATAAAAGAAAGGTAGGAAGAAGCAGAGGAAGAAAGAAAAGAGGAAGAAAGGAAGGAAAGGGATGGAAAATGGGAACCGTGAATATACTATCAAATTTCACCTCCATAATTACTACCTTTCCTTGCAGATAGATAAATAGATTGAAGGTGAGAAGGGAAGAGAAGAAGAGAGGGCAGAGCAGAAGCAGCAGCAGCAGCAGCAGCAGCAGAAGGCAGAGAAAGGCTGCCATAGGGATGGGCCATCCTCAGTCTGACTTACAGAGAGGTTCAGGGTTCCCAGCTTTCTGAGGAAGGAGTCTCATACCAGCAAGGATGGATTCTTCCACTGCTCTGCTCGGTCTAACTCATCCACAAACTCATTTTCTTCAGCACACAGAAAAAGCAGCAGAGAAGATTCGAGAAGAGCTGAGGATGAACAGAGCTCCACTGAAGAACTTGATTTTGGTTTGAGAAAACAAAAACAAAACAAACAAACAAACAAAAAAAACAAACCAAACCCATTCCCAGTGCCGGCTGGAAAGATGTTCCTTCTATGATGCCTGCAAGCAACATCCAACAGCCTTCTTGCTAGTGCTACTGAATTGTCCATCCTATTAGTTTACATTATAAGGGATTTTTGTGGTGCCTGGGCTCAGAGTTCTTATGGTATCTAGCAAAGGATGCTATTATTCATCTCCTCCCTAGTGTGCACATAAACTCTGATGTTTTCCAACCTTAAGCCAATGACATGTCAGAAGAATGGAGATTCAGGGGCAGGTAATATGCTTTTATAGCTTTTCATTAGAATCATTCATTTGTAGAAAAAAAATCTATGCAACTGCAACCAAAGAGAGGAATTTCAAGGAATCCCTGATCTTTACATGCCGAACAGCACAGCAATAATTGCCCCAAGTTAAGAATGCAGCATCAGCAGGTGGACACACAATAGGTGCTGTTTTCTGACTTCCTACATAACATAACATAACATAACATAACATAACATAACATAACATAACATAACATAACATAACATAACATAACATAACTCAATCTTCCCTATAATTTCTCCTTGTTCACCCTGTGCTGGGCTTTCCTGTCCTTAGTGGGCCAAAGGCAGGTGGCAAAGAGAATGGCTGTCAATAGTGGCAGCAGAGATCAAGCACAAATGGTCTGCACAACCTTCACTGCTTCCATAGCCAGCTCTGAGCTGGTCCTTGAACTGCCTCCTACTTTCACCCCTACCTCCTTCCAAGACAGTGGGCCTCAACCTGTGGCTTGCAACTCTTTTGTGGAGTTGAATGACCTCTAACAGGGATCACCTAAGACCATCACAAGACACAGATATTTGCATTCTGATTCATAACAGTATCAAAATTATAGTGATAAAGTATTAATGAAATAATCTTATGATTGGGGTCACCACAACATGAACTGCATTAAATGGTCACAGCATTAGGAAGGTTGAGAATCACTGTTTCTAAGCACTGTGTTTCCCTTCTACCTATGACCAACGTTGATGAAAGTCTCCAGTATCCAGCCCTACCTTCAGCCTCCCGTCTGGCAGTGGCACTTTCCATCTTTCTCACAGACTCTCCAATGGGAAATAAAGGACAGCATCAGAGCCTGTGGCCTTCTTTCCAGCTCCCTCCATTGCTGACTGATGTCTCCATTTACTCTGTGAAGTGCAAAAAGGTTTTTTTCCCCCGTGGAAAATGAAGTAGATTCCTTGGTCAAAAGCAATGGACTGATTCCAAAAGCTAACTAGTTCTTGTAGGGGCTTACATTTGAAAAGGCCTTGAATATGGATTAAAATACCAAAAGAGGGCTAGAGAAAGGGTTCGCTGGTTAAGATGACTTAGTGGTCTTTTAGAAACCCAAGTTTGTTTCCCAGAACCCAGACTGCTTTTTCTGTTGGTAGGTTGTGGTCTGAGGAGCAAACTCTGGGTCTCAGGCATTGAGCTATCTATATATTAGAACTCTGGCACTCACATGGGGTGGCTCAAACCCTGTTAGCTCCAGATCCTAGCCATCTGACAACTTCTTCTGGTCTCTGGATAACTGCACACACAGAAAGAGAGAACACATACACATAAACAAAATACAAATGTAAACATCAGAATTAAAGATGCCCAAGGGCTTTCTGTAATTAGTTCTTGGGAATGAGAGACCACCTCCTATGCATCTCTTTGCATTTCCACCCTTTCACAGAAATCCTGATCCTCTGTAGGAGACTCGCAGTTGCTGGCTGTTTTACAACGAGAACCTCATGGCTTTCTGTGTCAGCCACATGGCTATCAAAACCCCTATTTGCTAGTACATACTTGACGAAATACAGTGTGTCTTCTACCCCCAAAATTATTATTATATATGGTTCTAGGCATTCTCTCTCCATGGGTTTCTTAACTTGGATTCTTGGATATGTTTGAGTGAGATTGGTCTTTTACCTTTCCTATAAACACATCACCTTTCAGAGTATAGTATCCACATTTTACATATGCCTAGGAGTTTCTCTCTCTGAGTATCTGACCAACACACAAAAGATTAAGATTTTTTTTTGATTAGATATTTTCTTTATTTACATTTCAAATGCTTTCCCCTTTCCAGGTTTCCCCTTCGGAAACCCCCTATCCCATTCCCCTTCCCCCTGCCTCTATAAGGGTGCTCCCCCCCACACACTGGCATTCCCCCACCCACCTACTCCTGTCTTCCCACACTGGCATTCCCCTACCCTGGGGCTTCCAACACCCTCAGGCCCAAGGGCCTTCCCTCCCACTGATGTCCAACAAGGCCATGCTCTGCTACATATGTGGCTAGCACCATGGGTCGTTCCATGTGTATTCTTTGGTTGGTGGTCCAGTCCCCGGGGGCTTAGGAAGATCTGGCCAATTGACACTGTTGTCCCCTCCATGGAGCTGTAAACTCCCTCAGCTCCTTCAGTCCCTTCTCCAACTCCTCCATCAGGGACCCCCGAGCTCAGTCCAATGGTTGACTGTGAGCTTCCTCCTCTGTATTTTTCAGGCTCTGGCAGAGCCTCTCAGGAGATAGCCATATCAGGCTTCCATCAGCAATCATTTCCCAGCATCCACAATAATGTCTGGGTTTGGTAGCTGTCTATGGGATGGATCCCCAATGGGACAGTCTCTGGATGGCCTTTCCTTCAGTCTCTGTTTCACACTTTGTCTTCATATTTCCTCTTGAGTATTTTGTTCACCCTTCTAAAAAACACTGAAACATCCTTCCTCTTAGGCTTCTTATGGTCTGTGAATTGAGACTTGGGTACTCTAAACTTTTGGACTAATATTCACTCATCAGTGAATACATACTGTGTTTGTTCCTTTGTGACTGAGTCACTTCACTCAGGATGATAATCTTAAGTTCCATCCATTTGCCTGCAAATTTCATGAAGTCTTTTTGTTTTGTTTTGGTTTTTTTTTTTTGTTTGTTTGTTTTTGTTTTTTGAGACAGTGTTTCTCTGTATAGCCCTGCCTGTCCTGGAGCTCACTTTGTAGACCAGGCTGGCCTCGAACTCAGAAATCTGCCTGCCTCTGTCTCCCGAGTGCTGGGATTAAAGGAGTTCGCCATTATGCCTGGCTTTTTTTTTTTTTAAGTCATTTTTGTTTTTTAATGGCTGAATAGTACTCCATTGTGTAAATGTACCACATTTTCTATATCCATTCCTCAGTTGTTGGAAGATTAAGACTTTTAAGGTGCAAAAATTACTTAAATAAGGTTGTGGAGTCCTCTAGCTACAAAACAAATAGCTGAATCATAAATAAGTAGAATCTTTTATATATTGCTTCACTTAGCTTACTTAACGTCATGTCCTTTATAGAATGGGTTCAAATTCCCATCTCTCTTCTTTGCTAAGTGCTTCTATTTTCCTCACTCCAGGCTGCTTGCTGGATGTATCAGGACTTCACTGTTCATCTCGGAAATGCTTTCTATCTCTGAAATTCTATAAGTACCACCCAGAAGCTGTGTGACACTAAAGCCTGAGTCCCAGTCCCTCGGATAAAGCTCAGCTCCATCTGCCTATTTCAATCCTGGAAAAGTTGCATTTAGGTTTCAACACCCAGACTCCTGCTTCAGAGGATTCATTGGCCCCTTCTCTTGTTACTTCCCTGGCAAGCATACACACACACACACATACACACACACACACACACACACACACACACACACACACACACACACACACACACACACACACACTGTTCTTCTTCGATCCTCAGTGGCTGCTTCTCTGCTCACCACTCATGCTTTTTTCCTGGAATTCATACTTCTTAGGATCTAAACTGCTCGTCTCGGTTACCTTTTGCTGGCCTAACTCCACTAGCTCTTGTCTATCTCTGCTTGGATGATTCGGGGCCATCTTTGACTTGCAGGATTCTATGCTAACAGCACTGTCTCTTAGATGGTTTTTAGTTTGTTTATTACTCTGCTTTTCATTGATGTCCAAATAAAATATCAATTCTTAGCTTATCATATCAGTAACAGTGCAACATTCTCAGGTCCTTTTGCTTCTCTTGGCCTTTCTCTGACAGCTTCTGGGACTTCTATCTAGATAGCTCCAACACATCAAGATACACTTCTCAACCTCTAATTCCCAGGAATGCCTTCAGTTCTGAATATGCCCCTTACTTGGTATCTGAGTATGCCTTCTTATGTTGGTACATGGGTGGTGTACTGGCTGGTTTTATGTGTCAACTTGACACAAGCTGTAGTTATCACAGAGAAAGGAGCTTCCCTTGAGGAAATGCCTCCATGAGATCCAGCTGTAAGACATTTTCTCAATTAGTGATCAAGGGGGAAAGGCCCCTTGTGGGTGGGACCATCTCTGGGCTGGTAGTCTTGGGTTCTATAAGAAAGCAGGCTGAGCAAGCCAGGGGAAGCAAGCCAGTAAAGAACATCCCTCCATGGCCTCTGCATCAGCTCCTGCTTTCTGACCTGCTTGAGTTCCTGTCCTGACTTCCTTTGGTGATGAACAGCAGTGTAGAAGTGTAAGCTGAATAACCCTTTTCCTCCCCAACTTGGTTCTTGGTGGTGATGTTTTGTGCAGGAATAGAAACCCTGGCTAAGATTGGTGATATGAAGCTCCTGCAAACTCACTCTCTTCCATCTCACCTAGTGATACACATTATTTTTTTTAAATTAGGTATTTTCCTCGTTTACATTTTCAATGCTATCCCAAAGGTCCCCCATACCCACCCCCCCAATCCCCTACCTACCCACCCCCCCTTTTTGGCCCTGGCATTCCCCTGTACTGGGGCATATAAAGTTTGCAAGTCCAATGGGCCTCTCTTTGCAGTGATGGGCGACTAGGCCATCTTTTGATACATATGCAGCTAGAGACAAGAGCTCCGGGGTACTGGTTAGTTCATATTGTTGTTCCACCTATAGGGTTGCAGTTCCCTTTAGCTCCTTGGGTAATTTCTCTAGCTCCTCCATTAGGGGCCGTGTGACCCATCCAATAGCTGACTGTGATCGTTCTATTTCTTTTTTTTCTTTTTTTTTAAACATTTATTTATTTATTATATGTAAGTACACTGTAGCTGTCTTCAGACACTCCAGAAGAGAGCATCAGAGTTTGTTACGGATGGTTGTGAGCCACCATGTGGTTGCTGGGATTTGAACTCAGGATCTTTGGAAGAGCAGTCAGCGCTCTTAACCACTGAGCCACCTCACCGGGACACTTCTTCTTTTCTACATAAGAAATGCTTCCTTCCGTGCTCTATTTCTGTTTCTCATCTCAGTGTACAGCTGCACACACAACAAACAGAATGCTATTGTCAGTGATCAAAAGGACAATAGCAAGTTATAAATGATGGAGCTTTGAAAGTACACTAAAAGCTTACAACTTTAATCACCAGGAAAAATACAAGCATGACTTGCAAAGAACATGGGAATAGAATATTCCTTTACACACACCTCTCTCTTCTACTCAATGTGAGTCCCTTTGTAGCCTTAAAGTCACTGAGACTATAGACTACCCTAGTCCACTTGTGGGGCTATAGAAAAATGCACCAGACTGAGTAGTTGATAATTAAATATTGTTTCTCTCAGTCTAGTGACCAAGAAGTGTAAGAGGAAGGCATTATCAAATGCTTCCTGGTGAAGGGTTTATATATCATTCCTCTGCTATATCTTCACCCTGGCAGAAGGTGGGAAAACAAAGGGTCCTGTAACCTCATCCACGGAAACACTAACCCATTCCCCAGTATCCTCAGTACTGTGACTTAAGTCTTCCTGTACCTATGTTCTCATTGGGGTGCAGAAACCCGGCACATGGATTTTGAAGGGTGACACATATTCACAGGGAAGAATGAAGACTCTTTCCCCCTTGTCATGTGTCACTTCAGTGAGACAAATTTAAATGTGTGCTTTCTGCTGGATTGTGGTATTTGCCACCCTACAAGGCTTCCAATCATTTACTCTTTCCCTCTATGCACATAAAAATGAATGAAGACGCTGTTTGTAAAGACAAAGCAGGGTTCTTTTGCTCTGAATTCTTTTCATTTATTTGATTGCCTCTTGAGACTGGGATTTGATGTATAAGATGCCTTCTTATAAGCAAATGAATACAGTAACAAAACAATTTACTAAATCTAATATGTATATACATATATATACACATATACACATACACACACACATATATATATGTGTATATATACATATTTGTTTTAAACTACAACTCTTGATAGTGGTTGCCAAGAAACCCAGCTTTAGTAGATGAAAGGATTTTTAAAGCTGAACTCTGTATTGATCAGCATTTTTACTTAGTATTCCTCTCAAATTTTATGTTTCCTAAGAACTTAAAGCCATTCATCATGTTCTGTGCATCAACCCCCTAAGAAAAAAAATAACGTAACTGAACTGTATTTTCCAAAGTGTGAAACTGAGACATAAGAGAAGTACATTACTCCCATTAGCTACTGAATCTGCCTGAAGACAGCTATTTGAATGTATTTTTCTATTAAGATCATCATGTGATGTACCCAACAGGTGGGGGCCAGTATATTTCATGCTTCGTATTTTTTCTTTAAAATAAAAGAATCCATAAATATGCACCAGGTATAACTTGTATTGCTATCTGTATTTATATAAATCATATATATCCATATGCGTATATATCCAGGGAAGCTCAGGACATAGCTTGTTGGTAAGGGCAAGGATTTTATTTCCAATATTACTAAGGAAGGAAGAAAGGGAGGGAGGGAGGAGAAGGGAAGGAGAGGAAGGGAGAAAAGGAAGGTACCTAGGAGAAACTGTGTCAAATGACCTACTTAGCGCTGTAGATTTGGAGAAATGTATGTATTAAGGTCAAAGTGATCTGGGTGGTGGTGGATCGATCATGTCTGGTACAATAAACCTGGTCAACAGCCCGTGGCTCTGGAGATAATAAGCCCTAATAGAAAAGGCACTGTTGCTACTTTGATAATGGACGTGGTGTACCCGTCAAATTTCATTCTAAATGACTGTTTATGAAATAGATTAGTGATGCTGCCAGCTTAGATCAAGAAGGTTTCTTTCTGCACTGATCATTGTTGACTGTAGAAACTCAAGACTAGTCAAACCACTGTGGATAACATCTCTTGAATGCCTCGTTCAAAATAGGACATTTCAGTCATCTCCTCCAAGGACCAGAGGACCCTGACAAAGAAATAACAGAAAGAATATACTGGCCAGAGGGAGAAGAGTGATGTATGTTGACTTCTAGTCATGATGGTGTTGAACTACTTCTGAACTAACTAACAGTAGCTGTGATTGCCTCCATAAGATCTGCTCAAGACCATGCACACTGACATTGTCACAGAAGGGGGAAGAGTTTCATGAAGTCCTACTTTCCCCTGACAATATATGTGCAGTTCATACTGGATGGGGAAAATGTTTACAGGGATGTAGTCACTGGCAAACTATCCATAGTCCTGTAAACTTACCTGTGATTTTGTACACGGCACTGATAAAATTCACTGTGTCATGCAGACACGAAGGGGGTCTAAGAGAGGAGAATGGGCTTGGTGGAACTATGGGGTTGCATTAGCAAAATCCTACCTCTGTCTCCTCCCATCAAAGATGTCAATATACTACAATGCTTTGTGCTTTGAATCTATGGCCTACACCTCCAGGTTTAAATATTGGGTATGTTTCAACATCTGTGTTTAATAGGGAATTACTGTATCGATCCCTGCCTTTTTTTTTTACTCCTGAAATATGAATTTTTATATTGAATGTCCATTTACATTATAATAGGATTATCATGTAAGTGGGGATATTAATCAATTTAAGCAAATTAATGTGCACACTTACCAAGTATAAATGTCTCCAAGAAATATTAGCAACTATAACTGCTTATTTATTTTCTTCTATAGTAACCAAAACACCTTTGCTTTTATGTTACAGAAGGCACTCATAATTATTCATCTATTGATTATTCTGGTTTTCTAGTAAGAAGGGTACAGTAATAGTTTTATTTTTTTAGAGAGTGGTAACTCTCCAAATAATACTATTATTTATTTATTTTTCAAACAACATGGAAAAATTTTTAAAAAGGACTGATGATGGCTTAGCTCAGTGGCTAATATGCATAAGGCTTGACTAGTAGTATGCGTAAGGCTCTAATTCTGCTCTGCTATGTCATGGAGATGATGGAGATTGGTGACAATGATGATGATGACAACGATGACGACGACGACAATGATGATGAAGAATTCCACTTCCCAAGAGAAAACCACAGCAATTTCCTGACACTCCCTCTAGGCACCTGTCTCTTTACTCATGTGTGGACATTTGTGTTGTTATAAATGTGATCACATTCGAGATCTACTTTTTAACAAGCACTAATTGGACTATAGGGAACCATGTTAGAATGGGAGGGAAATAGATTATTCAAGAGCTGTTTAGGAATAAGAAGCACAACAGGATGAACTGCAAATGGGAGATGGGGAGTTAGGAACAGAATTTTGCTTTTTATATGGCAGAGCCAGTTAGAATGGCTTTGACTTCGGAGAACAGTATCATTCTTAACTAAACTAATTTTGTTTGTTGGTTGGTTTGTTTGAGGCAAACTTTCTCTGTGTAGCCCTGGCTGCCCTGGAACTCCCTATGTAGACCAGGCTGGCCTTGAACTCACAGAGACCTGCCTGCCTCTCCCTCCTGAGTGCAGGGAAGAAAGGTGTTCAGCTCCACCTCCTGGCATGCATTCTTTGCTCATTTGTTAGTATTACTGTCTGTACTAATTTCCATGCCATGCATGATTTCTCAGTGCATCCTCTTTTCTCTCTTAAAAATATCCATTTTTTGTCGGTCTGCATATATGTTGTGGACCATGCATGTCCCTGATGTCCAAGGAGGCTGGGAGAGGATGTCAGAGTTACAGACTAGTAAGCCATCATGTGGGTGCTGAGAACCAAACCCAGTGCCTCTGCAACAGCACCAAATACCCTTAACTGCTGGACCATCTCTCTAGCTCCATCCTATTTCGTGTGTGTAGCTTCATATGTAATTTAGTTAACTAACGACAAATATTTAAGTTGAGCAGCTTCGTTTTATTCTCCACGATTTTCAGCAAAGCAAAAGTGAGCATTCTTATGATGGCATTTGGTTTCCCAGCTACTCAACTTTCTAGTTAGGATAAATTCCAGAAAAGAAAATCACTTCGCTAAAAGGTATCACAGCATACATTGTGATGAATGTTGACAAGTTTGCCTACATAAAAGCTGGACTAATTTAGGCTTATGCCAACAGAACAAGAAAGTGTACCCTAATCAATGTCTTGTCCCCTTGCCAGCCCTGGATAACACTGATCTTTCAAAAAAACATTTTAAAATGCTCATTTAAAAATAGAATCAATAATGATGACTTTGGAAGAAAATGAAATGGCCTATGGCATCGCACAGCTAGATTAGAGATGCTAAGAAGAAATTCAGTTTGCCTATTGATACAGTATTAAGAATCATCCTTCAACAGTAAAATAAGAAATGCAAATCCTTCACTGGGCATTTTTTAGATTATAGACCTACATCAGAAGCTAGGCAGAAATAGCTCAGACCTGGCCCAAGTCGAATGTTTGTTGTTGTCAACTCTCAAATTTTGCCAGTCAGAGACCCCATTGCTTCCTTGCTGTTTGCATTAAAATCTTTTAGGAAATAGATTTCCTCAGTGGCTTTGCCCTCACCTTTCTCTTGCCCTGTGTGATATCACTTTGGTTAGATGATTCCTCAGAGCCAGACACTGCACCGTTAATTCAGTTACAGACCTCTGGTGAAGAAATATTTGAAGTTGATGCCAGTGACTGTCAAGACCATGTTAGAAGATATGGGAATGCAGGATAATGGAAATGGTGCCCCAGTTCCTCTACAATTGGCTAAGGTAAAAGGTAAAAGGCACCTCATTTGTGGATACTGGTAATGAATTAAAACAAGCACACAATATTCATTCTTAGGGCCAAGCATTCATGAGAACTTACCAAAGAACACTTTCTAAACATATTCTGTCCACAAACTACACAGATGTGAAGGGTTGCTTCAGGCTGCAATCAACACAGTCAATGGTCTGAGCAAAGGGAAACCCTTGAAATGACTCTCAGGATCATAGCTATGAAAATGACCTTACTAAATAAGAGGAAACTCACATGTGTGATGGGCACACAGAAGTGAATTTCTGCGCCTGGGACAATAACTATGGCAATACACTGCCTTGATCTCTAGGTAACTGTTATCCAAAAAAAAAAAATAGTAGACAGTTGCACTGGATAGTCCATTGTGTTGGTCTAACATCAGTTGTTTTTTGTTTTTTGTTTTTTTTAATTGAACATTTTTTTCTTTACATTTCAAATGTTATCCCCTTTCCCGGTTTCCCTTTGGAAACTCCCTATCCCAGAACCCTCCCCTGCTTCTATGAGGGTGCTCCCCAACTCACCTACCCACTCCTGCTTCCTCGCTCTGACATTCCCCTACACTGGGGCATCAAGTCTTCACAGGACCAAGGGCCTTTTCTCCTATTGATGCTATCCTCTGCTACATATGCAGCTGGAGCCATGGTCCCTCCATGTGTACTCTTTGATTGGTGGTTTATTCCCTGGGAGCTCTTGGAGATCTGTTTGGTTGATATTGTTCTTCCTATGGAGCTGCAAACCCCTTCGGCTCCTGCAGTCCTTTTTCTAACTCCTCCATTGAGGACACCATGCTTACTCCAATGGTTGGCTGTGAGCATCTGCCTCTGTATTTGTAAGACTCTGGCAGAGTCTCTCAGCAGACAGCTAGATCAGCCTCTTGTCAGCAAGCCCTTCTTGGCATCTACAACAGTATCTGGGTTTGGGGTCTGTATATGTGATGGATCCCCAGGTCTCTTCAGTTCTCAACAAGTGTAGCCCTAGGGTGCATCCAAAAGCCAAAGCTGAGTTTTCTCCAGGAGGAGCAGTGGTTTGGTTACTGTTACTTGGTTTCTGTCCACACCTCCTCCTAGAAATAAAACTGAGTCATAAGTTCTCTATAATAAAGTAGCACTGGGGCTCTTCTTCGTTTGTGTAAAAAGATTTCTGGGTAGCTTCCTGTTAACTTGAGTGAACTTCAGAAAGTTGTCGTTGAAAATGTTTCAAAAAAATTTATGGAATGGAACTCACAAAACACTATCTTTATGAACTGAAACCTGGGGGAGGGGGGAACCTAGTAGAAGTAAGCATTCTTCATGAGATTGTTAGGGTACCTTCCTACCCCCCTAGAGTCAAGCAAAATCAAAGTCAAGCAAAAAAAAGTTGTGTGTAACTGGGCCACAGAGCAGGACGTAATAATTCATTATGATGATCAATAGTCTCAGCTTTTGGCAGATTGAATGGCACAGACTGTCATTATGATGCTCCAGATGCCGAAAAAGGTTCTCCATCCCGACGGCTTTCCACATTGAAGAGTCCCATGCTTCTTAGGTATATTCCTCACTGGGTATAGAAATTTACTCAGAGTGGAAGACCTCAGAGCACTTGTATAGACTAGGGTTGTATCCTGGTCCAGGTAGAGTTGGGAGGACTATGGTTCTCACAAGACCACAGAATTCTTTGAGGACCAATCCATCTGGTTTCCTCACTATGTTCCTATCAAAACATTTTCTAAAAGGGAGGAACGATCTAGAGATGAAGTGCAGAGGAAGGGAAGTTAGTGGTAACTTCTTTTGCTTCATGTTGCATGCTTTGCTAGGCATGTAACTCTTAATAATTTAGCTCATGAGACTCTATTACCTTTCCATTCTTGCTCTTTCATGCTCTTTTTATGGTAGTTTTATAATTCTCAGACAGCTTTTTTTTTAAAGAAAAATTAAAAGATTTATACAACTTAAAAGTTTACTAAGGGTTCAATTTGCAAAACACATGAAACTCAAGAAGAAGGGAGACCAAAGTGTGAATACTTCGTTCCTTCTTAGAATGGGGAACAAAGTACCCATGGAAGGAGTTACAGAGACAAAGATCAGAGCAGAGACCGAAGGAATGACCATCCAGAGACTGCCCCACTTGGGGATCTATCCCATAAACAACCACCAAACTTAGACACTAGGCAGATGCCAGCAAGAGCCTGCTGACAGGAGCCTGATATACCTGTCTCTTGTGAGGCTCTGCCAGTGCCTGGAAAATACAGAAGTGGATGCTCACAGCCATCCATTGGATGAAGCTCAGGTTCCCTGATGGAGGAGTTGGAGAAGGTACTGAAAGAGCTGAGGGAAAGTACCCAGGGAGCTGAAGGGGCCTGAAGTCCCATAGGAGAAACATCAATATGAACTAACCAGTCCTTCAGAGCTCTTTGGAACTATACACCAATCAAAGAAAACACATGGTGGAACTTGTGGCTCTAGCTGTATATGTAGCAGAGGATGGCCTAGTCGGTCATCAATGGGAGGAGAAACCCTTGGTCCTATGAAGGCTCTATGCCCCAGTATAGGGGAATGCCAGGACCAGGAATGGGAGTGGGTGCGTTGGGGAGCAAGGGGGAGTAGGGGATTTTTGGAGGGGAAACTATGAAAGGGGATAACATTTGAAATGTAAATAAAGAAAAAAGCTAATAAAAAACAATGCAATAACATCGGAAAAGAGATTGGTAACATTATTGCCAAATTCAGTTTGGATTTAAAAGATAAATAATCTCATACAAGATTTCCTTGTAATATCAGACACTATGGTAGCTTTTAGTCTATATGGTATTCACCATAACCTCATTAGAGGTCAAGTAGCCCGTGTGATTATGTTTCAGCTGTAAAATAAAGATAATACCTGTATGTCCTGTGTAAAATACATATCATAAGTTGTTCTTTGTTGTTAAAATATTTAAAGATTAAAAAAGAAAATATCTAAAAAATAAAAAAAAGAAAACGAAAGAAACCCCCCCCCAAAAAAAGTTTACTCAGAATAATAGGTTGAATAATTGATAAGTGGTCCCTTTTTTCACAAAATAAATATCAGGTAAAATGAACTCAATTCTGGCACATTCTTCTTATACAAGAAATGCTTCCACCAAATCATAAAACTTAATGGGTCTCATCAGTCCCCAGATACTGGGATCAAACAAGATTTGGGGAAGTTTAATTTCCTGATTAATTAAAAGTTCCAAATGTTTAATGGCAATTCTCTTCAGAGAAAATAGTCCTAGTAGCTGTACACATGTCTCACAGAAAGTAAATACCACGTACAGAAGAGATTGGACTATTTTAAAATTGGTTGGAGATCATTTGTACATGTTGAATTCTCCATTTTGGACATTTTTATGACGATGAGGAGAACCATGTACTTTGGGAGTTAGGGCTCTGATTAATCTTCACAGCATCAATCCTGTCAATATCATTTCCCCCTCAGAGAAGAAAGTGGAAGTACAAACATCCTGTCACCAGGCATTTATGACCAGGTTCCAACTAAGGACACCTAACTGTCATTCACCAGGCTTTTTATCATCATTCACAAGATCTGCTGTGAATGTGGAAGTAGTTCTGGGGAGATGATTTCATGATGAAGAAAAGGCCAAGATAGGTACCAAGGGGGCACAGACACAAGTGTTGCTGGAGCTCTCTGTCCAGCCAGTGTGGCTGAATTGGCAAGTTCCAGGTTCTGAGAAGTGCTCTTTGTCAAAAACTGAGGTAGACAGACATAGAAGAAGATACCTAGTGCTGACCCCTGGTCTCTAGATTTACAAGTGTATATGAACACATGTATAGGCATGAATCATACACATGTATATAAGGGTACATCATATGCATGTATAAACATTCAAAACATTTATAAAAATGACATCAGTGATATTTGCTAAGATAGATGAAGTTCTCTTGTAATTACACGGGTTTTATGGCTCACTTCTCTTAGTGAGTAACTTTCTACTTGGTTCTGAGCAGTGGTTCTCAACCTATGTCTCGTGCCACCTTTAGGAGTGGAACAACCCTTTCACGGGAACACCTAAGACCATCAGGAAACACAAGTACTTATGATTCATAACAGTAGAAAGCTTACCTTTATGAAGTAGATATGAAAAAATTTTATGGCTGTAGGTTATCACAACTGTGTCATAAGGTTGCAGCATTAGGAAGGTTGAACACCACTGTTCTAGAGACTCTGAGCAAAAGGAAGCCCTTTTCTCTCACTTGTGCTTGATTCTACACAGGATATCATTAGAAAGGAAAGGTGCTTCTGCTACGCTTCACCCAATGTAAGATTACTTTGGAACCATCCTGTGATATATTGAGTCCCATAATGAAAACATTTATAGGAGTTATGAAAAGGTGTAGCCCCTGTCAAAGGTATCCAAAGGTCTGGAAGCTATACACCAATGCTCCAAAGACTACAGAGAAATAATTGAATTCCATGGAAATTACATTAGAAATCATATCAGCTCATTTATATTCCTAATACATTAGGGAGAATAAAACCCCACCTTATTACAATTCAGTCGTAGGGAGATGTTCTATAATGATAGTTAACGGGGAAGCAAGCCAGTAAGTAACATCCCTCCGTGGCCTCTGCATCAGCTCCTGCTTCCTGACCTGCTTGAGTTCCAGTCCTGACTTCCTGTAGTGATGAACAGCAGTGTGGAAGTGTAAGCCGAATAAACCCTTTCCTCCACCACATCAAATGATGGCTAATGATCACTCACCATGAGTTAACTTCCTTTCTGCCTCTCCAGAGCTCTCTCAGCATAGTAGACTTATAAGACTTGAATACAGGAATATCTCCTGGGATGAACACAGACTCATGCCTGAAACTGCTCTTTTTTTTATGTGAATTGATAAATTATTAATAGCATGATGATGATATGATGATGTATGTATCTATGTGCATGTGTGAAGATTTAGTTGATTTTCCTTATGTGTAACCCCTTAGGTTCTTTTTAAACCAAGTTGGCTACATAGGTTCCTCTGAGGACATAAGAATTCCATACAAAGCCTGAACCCCAGTAAAAATAGATGGGCTAAGTAACCTTGCTCTCCTACTGCTTATGTGCCCATAGAGGAGAAAAAAGATGGCCGAATAACACAACCATGCAATGAGAGCCAAGGTGGTCCAGTTCACTCAAGTCAAATTCTGTCTTAAAAACAAATACAAGACTTCTGTGCATCAAAACTCAGCAATACGCTTGGAAATTATAATTAATTTAAAAAAGCTAACACAGGATGCAATGGAGATAGAAAAGATCCAATGTACCTACATCATCATTTTCTGTTTCCCTCACAAGCCCATTTGAAGCATAGTGCACTTGTTCACGGGGGCATATGTAAGCTTGGCATTGGTGGGTAATGGGAATCAGACCTAAATTTAGAAATAAACATTTTATATTGTATGAATGAAACCCAGCATCAGCATCAATGCATGAAATCTCCAGGGGCCTTGCACTACAGCTTTCTCCACACAGTAGCAAGAGGGTGACTTGTCAGGTAAGACAGGCTGCCATCTCTGCTGAAGCAGCTGCGAATTGCAGAGGACCTGGGTGAATCTGCTTCTCAGTGATGAAATCAGAATCTTGCCCAGAGTTGTATTCAGATGTGCAGCTCTCTAACCCTGCCCCCAAAGCACACACAGTTGTGACATGTGCACAAGTATGCACACACTCTTTTTTGACTCTTCATAAGTACACCATTTTTTGCTGCTATTCCAATGCAGGACTTTTGCTAGCTGTGAAATAAAAGCTTTTGGTTTTGTTTTGTTTTGTTTTGTTTTGTTTTGTTTTTTTTACCCCAATTGGACCTAATTTTGCCCCCTCCCTGACTCTCTCCCTTTATGCCTACCATTCCCCTCCCTTCTTCCTCTTTTTCAATTCTCTCCTCTTTCTTCCTCTTTTGCATATATTATTATTCACAGTGACCACGCTTTGCTTTCTGCCTGAAGAATTTTCTAGTAGATCCTGCTCTTCGTTTGGCCTTGCGCTTTTTTCACTCCTGCAGTTTCCAGATGCCTCTGTGTGATAAAAAGCTACCTGTCTCCACTGCTGATTGTCCTGTTATGGTTGTCTGACTCCCCAGAAGCCTCCAACCAGCTCATCAATCCAGCTGTTTCCCCCATTTCAGAACCCTACACATCAAACTGGTCCTCCGTGAGTGGAAATCAACACGGAACAGAAAAAGCACACGATGTCAGGTGCAAGGTGGGAAATCACTGCATGATCCAGTCTAGACTTAAAGCCATCACCATCAACAAATACAAGTGATTACTGAATCTACAGAGGCTAAACTACTGTACATGTACATGCAGACATACATATGTATCTGGAAATGATTGTGTACATGTGGGAATGGATGTGTTGGAATGGACATGTGTGTAGGAACAGGTGTGTATCTCTGTGTTTACTTTCAGTGTGTATGACATGTTGACTTTTGAAAGTAGCGAATGCAACCATCACACTGAATGGAAGGCCTGGAGGGTTTAAGCTCGAGGCAGTGACCAGGCTCAATCAAATACTTGCTCTAACCATTCATATATCACCAGCTTGCTCTTGAGTTGACACCACAGCAGCCCCTTGGGGGAAAAATATTTGTCTGGGATTTGACATAGAACTCAGTTATTCTAATGAATTCACTTTCGGGGGGGGAAGTACTAAGAGTTTGAAATATAGGTGAAGTTCAGTGATGGACTAGGGAATAGCAGCATCAGGTGCTACAAAGCGAACCCACATCCACAGGGCTGATGATCACACAAAGAACCGGCATTTCCTGTACACCTGCACCATGGCTGTTAAAGTAAACTATGCAAATACAGAGGAACCTAGTAGCAAGGGATTCACTGCCCTCCTTTATCTCCTCCCCCATAAGTTGATTGTATTTTCTACTGTTGGTACTAAAATCCAGAGATATTAGTCAAGACGTAACTCCTTTTGAAAGTAAAGTTCTTTCTCTCCAGATAAAAAAAAGGCATAGCAGTGTGTGTTCTAGACATAGAGCATCTATTCTGTGATCTACATGGTAGAGACAGTAGTGAGTAAGTCTAAGTCATGTGGCTTCCATCATGGCCACCACAGGTTTACTGATGATTTTAAGTGACCCTGAGAAGGATCATTTGACGTACAGGTTGAGAACTGCTGGTTTGGTGACTCTGCTTGCATAGGCATTGAGCTGACATGAGCTCTACTTCATATTTACTACCTAAGACAGGTGGATCTCTGTGAATTTGAGCTCAGCCTAGTCTACAAAGTTACAAGATAGTCAGGGCTTTTATACAGAGAAATCTTGTCTCAAAGAAAGAAAAAAGAAAGAGAGAAAGAGAGAGAGAAAGAAAGAGAGAAGAAAAGAGAGAGAGAAAAGAAAGCTTAAAGTGAATATTTAAACAAACATCCACATTCCATCAGTTACCTATACTGTATTTTAATATACATTGTAGAGTTATTAACTTACATCAAGCAGAATGGCCCTATTTTGTGATGGGAAACAATGAAACAGCAGGACATGTGTACATACAAGTCACCGCCCTGACCTCTGACAATAGTCAGGAGAACAGACATGACACTGTGAGGAGCTGGTGAAACAGAGCCACTAAGGCATCTATTCTCTATCATTTCAAAACCAACCTGGGGTCAGGCAGAGTGAGACTCCCGGGGCTTTAGTGCAGGGAAATGGTAAGTCTCTTCACATTACAGTTTGTTTTCCTGCAGTGCAAGCAGAAACCTAATCACTGGTTTGATCCCCTGCCCAGGAGACTGATGGAGGAAGACAGCCACTTTCAGGGATGGCAACAGAGTCCAAAGGCATCACGCAGAGCCGGAGATTACTAGCAAGACTCCAGTAAGGGGAAAGACACTGCACCGATCTTTCAGCATTCAGTAAGCCAAGCATGGAAACTAAGTGGCCATTCTTTTCTTTCAAACAGGAAAAGTTACGAATTGTATTAGTTGGAGCTGTAAACGATGTTTTGTTATTCACTTTGCAGCACAACTTGTATGGACACACACACACACACACACACACACACACACGTCTCCATAGGATAAATAAAAGCTATGCTGGTCTCTGGCCAGAAGAGGCCAGTAAGATTTTTGGAAGTAGGGAGTTTACTTTTTTTAATTATTATTATTATTATCTTTAATCCTTTTTTTTTAAAGGGCCAGATGGCTTTAGTGCAAAGTCCTACCAGACCTTCAAACATTTGGAATGCAAATAAATAAATTACTAAAAACTAGTTTTAAAATGATGTTTGAAATCCAGATTTTTGTAATACGTTTCAGGGGATTCAAATGGAAATCCTATCATTACATTTGTTTAATAAAACATAAAACGTTAAAAAAAAAGATTTTCGGAAGTGTTATTCAGGTACTCATTGAAATATCATAAATAGTTTGGACATGTGGATTGATATTTAAATCTGTGTGCATAATACAGCATACTAAACAAAAGCAAATATATGTCTTTTTAGCACTCATTTTTATTGTTTGTGTGTATGTGTGACTGTGCACACATATATACAGTGCCCAAGGAGGTCAGAAGAAATCATCAGCTGGAGTTAGGGGCTGTTGTGAGCCACATTATTGGCTATGGGACCTTATTGTAAGTTCTTCGGAATATCAGAGAATGCTCTTAAACAATGAGCCATCTGTCTAGCTCCAAAAGATCATCTAAAGCGTTTTCCCTCCTCAAACTTACAGTATAGACCAAGCTACTCTTTTTTTTCCTTTTTTTTAATTAGGTATTTTCCTCATTTACATTTCCAATGCTATCCCAAAAGTCAGTCCCCCATACCCACCCCCCCAATCCCCTACCCACCCACTCCCCCTTTTTGGCCCTGGAGTTCCCCTGTACTGGGGCATATAAAGTTTGCAAGTCCAATGGGCCTCTCTTTGCAGTGATGGCCGACTAGGCCATCTTTTGATACATATGCAGCTAGAGACAAGAGCTCCGGGGTACTGGTTAGTTCATATTGTTGTTCCACATATAGGGTTGCAGATCCCTTTAGCTCCTTGGGTACCTTCTCTAGCTCCTCCATTGGGGGCCCTGTGACCCATCCAATAGCTGACTGTGAGCATCCACTTCTGTGTTTGCTAGGCCCCGGCATAGTCTCACAAGAGACAGCTATATCTGGGTCCTTTCAGCAAAATCTTGCTAGTGTGTGCAATGGTGTCTGCGTTTAGACCAAGCTACTCTTGAGTTCGTAATAATCCCCCCCGTCTGCCTTCTGAGTAGCAGGATTATAAGCACGCACCTCCATGCCTGGCTTCAAGCAAACATCCTATCTTTCAAATAACACATCTAAAGATATAGGCTGGTAGGTGATTTTTCAAAAGACTTTTTAGAAACTGATTTTCTGACCAAAAGTTATCTCTTTGCAGACACAAAAGCAAGAGCATAAAGTTTGTAATTCTCTAGGGCACGAATGTGTTTCACAGTACTGGGGATTGAACCCCTATGTGAGGCAATCATTCTACCTCTGAGCGACTTCCCAGTCTCAAGAAACCTTAATGAGGAACATTAAGTATCATGAGGAATTGCATATGACATGTTGCCAGACACTCCATTCTATGGCTACCACCTTTGTTTCTCTGTACTCCAAAAGGAATTAGAAAACAGAAATCGGTAAAAGAAAATGGATTTATTTATAGTTTGACTAAACTAGGGAAAGAAAGAAACTAATTTGTCTCTATTATGCCCGTGGCAGCTTTACAATTTATGGGAACCCAGGAGAGAAAGGTCAGGGATATATGTAGATTTATTTTTGAGACCATTTAATAGGCTCTTTCCGGAGGGAAAGTGACTCGGCCCCAGGTTGCCCACTTTGTGTACCTTCTCAGCAGGTTGTCTCCTTTCTCAATGTGGAGGGTGTGTTATATTTTTACAAGTTATACTTTTGCATAGGCATATTGAAAAAGTCCACTGTGGGCCTGAGAAAAATGGGGTAGATACTCCACCGCAAAGAGCTCTCACTTTTGAAATAGAAAGGAGGCACTAGGGTTTTATGGGATGGTGGATGGATGAGTCCCACCTGTTTTGGGACTGGAAGAGTTGTTGTCCCTGGGTCCATTCCTTTGAGCGTTAGAGAGTAGAAACATTTGTATAGTTTCTCTGGGGGTCACTTCCAAGTCCTTGTTCCCGCTTGCCTATTAAACATGCTAACACTGCAGACAACAAAACGGAAGTAGTCTGATAAAAGAAGGGACTGGAAGCATTTGTTGGGACTTGGGCTTAAATGAGAACTCTCCTGGAGAACACTCGCAAGTTCCATCCTCATCACAGTGATTGCACATTGTTTTGTTCCACTCGTGCACAGCCCTGACATTTCAGTCTGTGGGCTATGGTCAGAACTGACAACCTGGAGCTGTTGTGGGACCCTGCCTGGTTGGAGCGCTACATATAAACAAGGAAAGAAGCAAGGAGAACAAGAGGGAAGAGGAGAAAGAACACTTAATGGGGGTATCGCTATTTGCCCTTCCTCTTCTTTCAAACAAGTAGGCTGGGCTTTCTTCACACTATTAAAATCCTCTTTTGTATAATTGTATCCTCCAGTCTCATAAGATTCCTAGTAGACAGGAGATATATTTTAAGGATTTGACAAACTGAAGAAATTTTCAATCGTAATATAAGGCTTCTTTTGGGAAAGGAACTACATTTAAATCCCACACTTAGGGATGAGCAAGGGAATTAAAATGGGATTTGAATAAATACTGACTGTCCTGCAGCAGCTTATAGAGAGAAGCATAAGCTATTTTCTGGGATCCAAGTAGAGATAAGCCAACCAGAACCAAAGAGATGTGAATGCCTGTTCTTACTGTGACAGTAAGAGAAACCTCACCTATGCCTAGAATCCAGACTGGAGTTGCAGCTCTGGACAAATGAACTATGCATGGGAGAAGCAGGCTATTAAATACTAGCATTCCATGACACTTTATACATATACACGGGGACAGTAGCCATTCCATGACTTGACTGGCAAACAAGTATCTTAAGAGGTAATCCTCACGTTAGGTCATCATTACTTGACAACCAGCTGGTAGAGGAATTTCCTCCAATTTATATGTTTTTGTTTGTTTGTTTGTTTGTTTTGTTTTTATCTCAGAGCTTTCACTGCTGAGATAAGACACTGACTCAAAGCAACTTGTGGCTGAAAAGGTTTATTTCATTTTGTGCTTTCAGGTAAATGTTTATAATTGAGGGAAGTTAGGACAGGAACCACATGCTGGACCCTCTGACATTAATCGCTAATTAATAAAATACCCAGGCTTGCCTACAGACCAATATTATGGAAGTGTTTTCTTAATTGCGTTTCTCTCCTCTCAGATAACCCTAGCTTGTATCAGGCTGATAGCAAAAACAAACAAGCAAGCAAACAAACAATCAAAACAAGACAAAACAAATGAACAAACAAAAAAACAATAAAAAACAAACAAAACAAAACAAAAACAAAACAGAACAACCAGGACAGTTTATTCATTTTTATTTTATGTATATGGGTATTTGCCTACATGTAAGTCTATGGGACACTTATATGCTCGATGTCCACAGAGACCATAAAAGGCATTGGATCTCCTAACACTGAAGTCACAGAAGGTTATAAGCTCTCATGCTGATTCTGGGAATTGAACCCAGGTCTTTTGGAAGAGCAGCCAGTACTCCTAAATGCTGACCCATCTCTCTGGCACCATGACTCAATTTAAAAAAAGAATATGTTTATAGTTTCTCAACATAATAAAATAGAATTATAACACATGCTTTTAAAATATGTAATCATTCTGTAATACCTGAAAATGTATATATAAAATAAATTGTCACTATTAATTAATTTTTAGTCTTTGGTTTTGGTCAAGTACTGATAATACACAGATATAATGTAAAGTCCAATTCTTCAATGTGAATTGTGGTAAATAAGCAATATTGTTCTCTGGAATAAGGCATTGTACCTCCCAAGGTGCTATGCAAGACTGAAAAAAACAAACAAACAAAAACAAAACAAACAAACAAACAAACAAACACCCTGATCATTAGATGTACTCAATGTGAAAGTCCTGGGGAGAGTCATATCTGCTACATCCACTCCAGTAGTGACACGCATGACAGGCCAAAAGCCTGGATGCAGTCCTGAGGCAGAGTTTCATGGAAACTTAGTCTCCTGGAACTGTGGCATCCCATAGCACGTATGCTCCAATTTTGTCCTTATGAATGGATCTGTGTGCTTCCTTTCAGTATTGTTTTGTTATAGGTGCCTCCAAGCAATGACTTGTCAAATACCTAAGCAAAATTGAACTTTGCTTCCTGGCCTTCACCAATGCCTTAGGTAGTCCTTGAGCTGACCCTGGGCTTGGAATTCAGTAAGAATGTTGCCTATTCAGTGACATTCAGAATTGCCTCTAGTATTGTAAGAGAGATAGTGAAAGAAATCAGGCATTACTATCTAGTACATAGCATTAGAAATCTCAGGGCAAGCTTAGCAAAGTAAGTTTAGAATTCTTATTATAGTTATGTATGGCAGATTATATTACTTCTTAGTAGAAAGTCCTCCCACACTATCACTTAGAATAAAAGCAATGGCTTAGGAAGTAGATCAGGCTGTGGTTTTAGAGTATTGCATTATTCATGAGAAGGTTAGCAACAGCAGAACTCCCTAATTAGAACCATGATTTGGACATGAAAGCCTTGCCCTGGGAGTGTAAAGACCTCACACCTATCTTCTAAAACTATAGCAGACCTTAGATAGAACTGATTTTGTTTCAGTTGTTTTATTGCCCAGTTCCTGCCAGTCTTTGTGTTTATATTCCTCTGTTTTGTGTAAGAGCCATTAAGCATCCGGTAACCTCATTGAACCTTGCAGATATGTCACCTAACTTCCCTATTTTCTTCTGTATAAAAAGGTTGATGAGCGATTTGACAAATTACATTCAGATACAGCACACTCCCTTGTGTCAAGTCTGTTTGTCACTCCATTATCGCCAACTCTATGCCCATCTGTCTGAGAACCTGATTCCCACAGATTGAGGAGGGCCGACTAGGTCTGGTGCGTGGCGCATGTCCCTACACAATGCTATTTTGTGTGATTATTTATGCTTGCTATCTTCTGTGGTCATTTTCAGGAAGCATAAGAAACCCATGCCAGCCTTAGGGTCATTGTGTTAACTGTTTGCCTTCTCCTTGCATTTTCAACACCAACCTCACCTCTCAGTTTACACAGGTGGTTGTTTTTTTCTTTTTCTTGTCATTGAGATCTTATTTTTAATGTTACCACATTCCTGAATATATAATCTATAATGATCATCTAATTATTGTCAGGTCTCATCAACCCAAGCACACACACACACACACACACACACACACACACACACACATATCAAGGCAGGGTTTTCCCCATGTCTCCCTGACTGTTCTAGAGCTTGCTCTGTAGGCCAGGCTATCCTCAAACTCCAAGATCCATTTGCTTCTACTTCCCTAGTGCTGATATTAAAGTTGTATGCTATAATGCTCAGCAAACCATTTTAATTCCATGAAAAACACACATCAATATCTGTGTCTTTAATATTTCCATTTAATCTCTCGTGGATCTGGATTTCTAGCAATCACATTCTCTTTACATGTCTGCTCCTTTAACAGCACTTGGAACCACTCAATATTCCTTTCATAAATGGAGAGCTAATGATGGTTTGGTAGATAAATAGATGAAAGATATCAGTCTGTACTGTCAGGAGTGGGGCAAGGATCAGGAAGAACAACAGAGGTCATCAAAATAATTGGTGTCTTTTTTTAAAATTGTTTTTTGACATCATTTGATTGAGTAACAGTCACAAAAGGTATTCTGCAATCTGGAGCCATATGGAAGGACTTATTTTGAAGATAACAACTTCGATTTATTTTTACCTATTTCTACGATTTTTAAACCACTTTCCAATAAACATAATTTGTAAGCCTCCTATTTAACAAGTAGTTATATTTAAAATTAAATTATGCTATATGATGAAGGTGTAGATTTGACTTTGTGATCTTATTAAGTTAGCTGATTTGGAACGTTAGTGTCTTTTATGCGTGCTCACCACATAAAGCCTGCAATTTGGTCTGTGAGTAGAGCAGAAAAGAAATTTTGTTTAATAGATAAGTCCTAAGCAGCAGAATATACGATAAAGACATGATTGCGCATATTTGGCTAGAGCTCTTTAATGAAGTATGAATTATTCTTGCTTCATTTACAAATTGTGAAATTGCCAAAAATACTTCATTAACTAAAATCTATCTTTACAGAAATGCACATAAAATATTCACTTGAATGTTTATACTCATAAAATGTCAGAGTTCATTCTTTAGTTGCTTTTGAATAGTCCATAAATGGATTTAAGCATCAATGGGTATCCATACAGAGAAGCAAGGACTATTCTGTATGAAGACAGGAGCTATGTTTCCTTGGCTTGTGCCCTGTACAAGAAACAACTCAAAATGGTTCAAAGACCTAAATATAAGACCTGAAATTATGAGGTTACTAGATGCACACAGGAAAAGTACTCCAAACTATTGGTGCTGGCAATGACTTTCAGTGTGCATGAGTGTGTGTGTGTGTGTGTGTGTGTGTCTGTGTCTGTGTCTGTGTGTCTGTGAGTATGCATATGCATGCATTAAGAGGTCTGAATATAACTTGCCAGGAATTGGTTCTTTCCTTACAACATGTGGGTCCTAGTACCTTTACCTGCTGAGCCATATTGCAAGGGGAATTTTTTAAAAATAAGACCTCATCCAAGCACCAGCAACAGAGGCAAAAGAAAACAAGTGTATCTGCACAACAAAGGAAACAACATGGAAATAACCAAAAGCATGGAGGAAAATATCTTTCATTCTCCCATCTGACAAAGGGTTGAAGCCCAGAATATGTGATGAACTCTGAAATATCAAGCACCCTGTATCAAAAATCAAGTAAAATAAGAAATAAGTGATCTGAATAGAAAAATTTTAATTAATAACAACTGTATTTTTTGAAATTATAACATAGTTTCATCATTTCTTTTCCTCCTTTCTTCACCCCTCCAACCCCCACTCCCATGTACACTCTAAGTCTCCTTCAAATTCATGGCCTCTTTGCCTTTGATGGTTGTGTGTGTGTTTCTTAATATATAAATGCAAGCTATTCAGCCCATATATTGATACTTATATAATTTCAGCACTGACTATTACATATTCGATAGCCAATTGGTGGGCACTTGCCTGAGAAAGACTATTTCTTCTGCTCCCATCGTTCCTTATTTGGATGTGGTTCTTTGCCTAGGGTTGAAGCCTATGAGCTTTCTCACTGAATATAGTTTTCTGCAAAAAACTGAAAGTGGCAACTGAATATATGAAAAAAAACCAGTCAATATCATTAGCCATCAGGGAAATAAACATCAGAACCACAAGAAGATGGACAGTATAGTACTTGGGAGGTAGAAGCAGAAAGAACAGGAACCTAAAGCCAGTCTCAGCCATGTGGTGAGATCAAGGTCACCTGGGCTATGTGAGACCCTCTCTGAAAAACAAATGAAAGGCCCAAACCAAGAAAGCAAACAATTTAAGGCCATATTGCTTTTGAGTCAGAATATTACTAACAAGGCAATAAATAATACATGCTAGAGAAGATGTGGAGAATAAGCAGCCGGTGTACCTCTGTTATGGGAATTAGTACAGCCATTATGGAAAGCAATGCAAAGACCTCTCAAAAAACCCTAAAACTAAATCTACCATATGATTCAGTGATTCTGTTCTGGGAATACAGCCAAAGGAAATGAAGTCACCATATCAAAGAGACAATAGCAGGCCTATTCATTACAACCAGGATATGGAGTCAGCTTATCAACAGATACATGGACAAAGACAGTGTGGCCAGTATATACAGTGGAGTATTACCCATAAATCAAAAATGAGATTCCATCAGTTGTAGCAATATGTACAGGACTAGAAGACATTCTATTAAGTGAAATAAGCTTGTCACAAAAAAGTAGGACAAATATTGCATTTTCATTCTTATGTGTGGAAAACAAACAAAAACAAAACAGCCAAACAAGACAACAGTAATAATAATAATGATAAATAATAATAATAATAATAATAGTCATAGTAGTGGTAGTGGTAGTAGTAGTAGTAGTATAGTAGTAGTAGTAGTAGTAGTAGTAATGGTAAATCCCCAAAGCTAACTTGAAGGTAGAATAGTGGGAAAGGGTAAGGAGATGGACAGCAGGCAGGTAACCATGGGCAACAGAGACAGAGAGCAGGCAATTGACAATAGGTACCAAATACAGAAGAAAGGATTACATTGTAGTATTTGTCTACACAGTCTAGAATTCATCAAAACCTATTATGGATTTTATGAAGGACTGAGAGAAGAACCAGGAGGCTCCAAATGGAACACAGTTGTGAAGCCATCAGTTGAAGATAGTTCTGAAGACATTAGTTGTCCCAGTTCACTCAATATAAATGGTTAACATGTAAACATATACTGCACTTCATGATATAGGACACTATAGTCTATAAACCTCAACAAATTTTACATCAAACTTTATTAAATCCCCAGGGTGATCATGTTAATATATTTCTGCCAAATAGAAAAGAACCTTACACAAGTCTGTTTGAAGGCTTTCAAATTTTCCCATCAAATTTTTAATAATTATGATTAAATTGTGATAAAATACAAACAAAACTACTACTGTTTAATTAGAAAATTTCTAGCCTACTCTTGTACTGCCTTGGGGGAAAGCTCTTAATGGCTTTCTGTCTTAATTTCTTAATCAAGAAAACATACTAACATAGTAAACATCTAATTTTCAAGCCAACGGGAGACAATATAATAATGTAAAGTCCTTGATTTTTCAGAAATCTACTTTTCTATAGAACATTAGTAATGAGATACATGACAAAATAAAATGTATCTCCAGAATTCTATCATGAACATCTATTATTATCTGTTGAGGAATAAAACGCAACACTTAGGTATCCAAACTAATGTTCCTTGAGTCCCGTCTCAGCTTATATGAGTTGAGCAACAACTGTTCCTGTTATGGCCTTCTTCCTTGCAGCGTGCTATATAGCTCCAGTGACATACAACGAGAATAATGACTTTGAAATTGGCCATGGAATTATTTATACCACAGAATTTGAAAAGCAGTAGAATTCAGGGCCTTCCGCACCCCTACTCCTTCCTTATATCTACCCACCCCTTAAACAGCTGGTTATAAAAGTAACCCAACCACTGATTCCAAACCACAGATGCTCAGACCAAAAAAAGAGACCTCCTGGCGAAGAGATGCTGAAATGAAACATCAGTCAGATCTGAATTTGACAGATGTTCTGGGACGGAATCCAGTTAGTGAAACCACACACCATCAATGGAAGTCCCTAGTTCACATGGTCTTTTCATGGTTAAGGAGAGGGAGAGAGAAAGACAGAGAATGACAGAGAGGGAGGGAGGGAAGAGGGAAAGAAGAAAGAAGGGAGGAAAAAAGATCCACTTCTCTAAAATCGTCTTTCTATTCCTCATTTATATACCCTGGAGTCTGACAGCGTTACGAGCCTGTAAAACTCCTTTAGCTGTAAGATGGATGATTAACCTGCACTGCCATTAATTAAAATAAAAGATAGTTGGAAGTGAAAACAGGAAACAAATTCTCTATTTGGAAGAGCACTGGTGCATGGATTTGAATATTCCACTCCATAAAGAGAGCCTATTGTGCTAATAGCAAAACAGTTGACACTACATTATCTCTGACGTGTCTTTCCATCCATTCATCCACAAACACCATAATTTATTACAAAGAGCCTCTCACGCACACTCCTTAACCAGAGAACTGGGACAGGATTTAGTGAGTGAGAAACAAAAGGCAAATGTAAATATTTATGACTTTTTGAAAAGTACAGCATCACTCAAGTACAGAGCCAGAGTAAATCTGTCAATTCCTGTTTGGTCTGACTCTTGCCGGGGCCAGAGAATAGTCTTTTCTCTGCATTTGCTGAGATATTTTATGCAAAAGTAGGAGGTTCCTATGTCTTCTGTCCTACTGTGGTGCTATGACTATAACTCCAGAAGCAGACAAACCTTGGGCTGTGGTAAATATTATTTTACTTCTGTGCTTGGGTAATATTAGAAGGGTAGGCGCTCCATTGGAAACATTTTCTTCCCCCTCAGTTGGAATTATAAAGTGTACTGCCCAAGGTAATCACAGAAGCATCACAGGACGAAGAAGCGCACACAGTAGGCCTTTGCTGCTCTCTTTCCTTATTTCTTCTACAAAATCCCTAAAAGATTAATCCTTGACTTTGTGGGTCAAGAAAATGACTTTAAATGTTTAACAAACAAACAAACAAACAAAATAAAACAAAACAACAAAACAATCCACCCAATTAGCTCAAAGCAATTATTTAATTTTACTTATATTTATTATTAAGTAAGGCAGCTGATTATTTTAAATCCGTGCCTTGAAAAAAATCCAAACCAGGGCAAACATGATTATATGTACACATAGTCTCTCTCTCTCACACACACACACACACACACACACACACACACACACACACACACACACACACACATACACACACACAGAGAGAGAGAGAGAGAGAGAGAGAGAGAGAGAGATGGATACAGACAGACACACAACACACACTTATACACACACACAGACACACATGGATACAGACAGATGCACAAACACATATATACACTCTCACACACAAAGACACACACATATGCACACACCACCTCCAACAATAGCAAACCCTGTTAACATCCTCTGCCTTTTTCTTTGTTTGCTTCTGAGACAGAATCATGCTGTGTAGCCTTAGCTTCCCTTGATCCTCAGGTTCTCCTGCCTCAGCTTCTAGACTGCTGGATCACACATAGTGTGTCACCATGCCCAGTAACTCCTCCTTTTTATTTTCCCCTTTGGGTGCCAATTATTCATTATTTTTAGTGTGTTTGTTATTTTCTCCCTAGTATAAAACAGAGAAAATTTTTTATTACAGAAAAAAAGGGGTTCACAGCACCTGCCTGTGGTTAGTGACAGTGTCAGGAACGGCACATTAAGAGCAAGACAGTTCCAGGGTAAACTGTTTCCAAAGCTCAGCATCATTAAGTATTTTATCAACATTTATGTTTCCACCTTCCAATTCCCCAAGGAACAGGGTAACACTTCTAACACAGATAGAGACTTAGACAGGAATAGCACACAACTGGCTTTGCCTCCCACACTTTTCTTGTGTGGATTCTGAGTGTTTCATGTTCATGTACATCTTTCTCCTCGGCAGAAGGGAAACTGCTCTCAGACATATTTGCGCAGCCTCCGACTTGGAAAGAGATAGGATGAGGTATAGCTTCTGCGGACTGGTGATTCTTCGCTAACTCACCTTTCTCTTCATTCGTCCTGAGTGGCTACCGAGTGTTGGGTTTTATGGCTGCTTTACTTTAAGCTACAGCTTTCTGCCCTGTGGATTATGAAAGGTTACATAGGAGAGGAATGCTTTTCTCTAAACAGAACATGAGTAGATAAACATCAGCCTTCCATTTAGCCTCAATTTCCAGTTGTTTACTGATCCCTCTATTCAGGCTTTTGGGAGCAAGACTATAACTGGCATTTTCATAAGCATGCTTTATTGTTTAACACTTTACAACTGGGAACCATGCCCAGAAAGTATTCTTGGAGGTCCTAATGTCTTTATCAAGGTAGACACTGTTTTATAACAAATGTTATGGTATACATGCAAATGGCATATTGAAATTAAGATACTGTTAGTGCCTTGAGTATAATACAGTTAATTAGGTTACTTATAATTCAGTTAATTCTATAGTTAACCTTCTTCATTTCTTACAGTGGTAGCTACTCTGTCTTTTGGCATATGGAGTAATGCTTCCACACACACAAACACACAGACAGTGAGTGCTGGGAGCCTCTGAGTTAGACTTTTAAAATATGAATGTAAATCTACAAACGACCTGAAGGTCATGCAAAGGTCTGGCCCATCCCCCTTCAACTTCTTCCAGTGTCTTTTCCGTTCCTAAAAGTAAAAGCATATTCAGCCACAATTTTTTTTTTGGGGGGGGGTCAGGTAAGAAAAAGTGTAAGGCTGGCATTTGTCTAAAGAAATCTGTAACTTTAGGTAGGAGAGACAAAGAAATGGAGCTGGGAAAAGTGCCCTGATTACTTATTGAACTCTGAGCCTCTATCTGAAATAGGGATCCGCATTCTCTAAAATAAGATACAGGGCTCAGTTTATGGAACAAATCCCTGTTCGGGTGATCTCTGTTCCCTCTTAGCCTCTGGCAGGGACTGCTCCAGCAAAGAAAGAAAGAAAGAAAGAAAGAAAGAAAGAAAGAAAGAAAGAAAGAAAGAAAGAAAGAAAGAGGAGGGGAGGGGAGGGGAGAGGAGAGGAGAGGAGAGGAGAGGAGAGGAGAGGAGAGGAGAGGAGAGGAGAGGAGAGGAGAGGAGAGGAGAGGAGAGAAGAGAAGATTCAAACAAAGCAAACCTGAATTTTGAGGCAGTACCTGCAGTCAGAAGCTTACTCCAATATTAGCACTAATTACAACAAGCATTAGCGGACACATGCAATTTACTTAATAGTTTACCAACTGTACCACTTTGAAAGTTTTTAATTAAAGCAAAAAGAAATTTCTATCTTGCTTCCTTCTACCCAATTTCCATCAAGGGAAAAAAATAGCACTTTCCAGAGGTTTTTGTGTTTCCCCACTTGATTTCAACATTGCTGAATGCTACCAATTAGAGCATAATTTAGCAGATAATTTGCTTCTTTGAAATTTAGCTTTGCTTTTTAAAATCTAGAGCTCAGCGGGTTGGGAAACAAGTATGTATATGAATAACACAGAATAGGTTACTACAAGGCAGATGGTAGACCTGCAGTAAGGAGGGTGTTGGAGAATGGGCAGGCTAAGCAGAGATCTTAAGTTAGAAATCAGAAAAAAAAATGGATGGGATGAAAAGCTGCCTTGTAAAGATAATTAAAACCACTACTAGTCTCAGACTACTTAAAATTTAAATGCTAGAAGCACAGAGCTTATTTAGTGATGGATTATCATAATTTAGTATTTTGACAGCTAGCAACGAAATAATTTCTTGCCATCCAGAAATTTACATCTGAATCAGGCAGATGTCTTTAAAGTGCTGTAGATGAACCAAACAATATTTTCCACTTGGGATAATTAGCTTTGGGGGTTTCTTTCAATATAAGATAATGAATGCCTATGTGAATATATACACAATATGCATTAGCTTTATACATAAATAAGTATCTACCTTATATACAGATAAAAGGGGAAGCCTTTTCACCTCCAAATTTTATTCGTAAATAATTTGCTTTAGGCTATCGATTTTGGTTGCAGTTTGATCTCTTGCTGGGCATACAGAATGCTCTGGATTCCATCCCTGGCATTACTCAAAAATCGTTTTGTCAACCCAGACAGTGGAAATGGTACTCATCTATTGTCAACCAAAAAATACGCTGAACTAACTTCCAGTCACTGTTAACATAGACTTATGTGGAAAGCAGGTCTGTGAAGACATAATCGGGTTAAGATGAGGTCTCCACAGTAGACATTAACTCGGTGACTGACATCCTTTTGTAAAGGGGGGAATGGCTATAAAAAGACACACAGGATGAGTGGCATGTGACACCACTGTCAGATATGGCAGTAGTGCTTGCAAGCATGGGGTGCCAAGGACTACAGGACACTACCAGGTGCCTGGGACAAACACAGAAGGCTGTTATGTTGGGCAGCAGAGGGAAGATAGTCAGGCTAATATCATGGTAACATGCTTCTAAATTGTAGAACCGTGAGGAGACAAATTAGGGCTGCTTCAAAGTAGCCAACTTGTGGGTCTTAGTTATGGCAGCCCTTGAAATATGCAACATCTAACTTGACATGGAGCAAAATTTTCTTTTGTTCTGTTTATAAACTATAGAGGCCAGAATGGTAATGTTGAGTTTTACCCAAAGGATAACTGCACTTTTGTGGGGAAAACTCATGACAGTGTCTCTGGGGGCTGCAGAGAGTGGTATGTGATAAAAATGAGGGCCTGTAATGGGTCAGAGACACTCTCCCACTGAGAATTGGATGCACTGAAATCTGGAAGGTGAACAGGAACTGGAAAGAAAAAGAAAAGGGACACTTTGAAAGGAGAATGGTGAGGCCAGGATGTGAAAAGCGAGAAGACTTCAACATTAAGCAGATTGTTAATTCATTTAGAGAGAGAGGACACTGGGCAGAGCTGAAGGGCACATACTCTGAAGAGCTTCACACGCCACTTAAGGAGCTGAAATCATAATTACATGGAATGGAGAAGACAGACAGGATGTTAAACAAGGGATCAATAGGATCTGATTTGCCCCGAGAAAACCTTTCTTATTACAGGGTGGAAAGTGGACTGGAAGATAAGAAAACAAACTAGGCAAGGCCTGCTTGAGTGCTGATCTAAACATTTAAAGTTGCATCCACCTATTGTTTCTAATCTCTCAAGCACATACACATTTAGATTTAGATGATTAAACTCCTACTAAACTTAGGAGATAGATAGAACTAGGGATTATTCCCCAACTTTATTTATTCACAAACAATGGTGCTGAAAAACAAGGGAGTTTGCCCCAAATCTCCCAGATAGCTGTCAATGAAAACTCTAACTTCCTGCCATGTGTGGGCTCCTTTATACAGGAATGCACATTGCCCACTAATGAAAATTTTACTGCCATCAGGAGGAGGAGGAGGAGGAGGAGAAGGAGGGAGGGAGGGAGGGAGGGAGGGAGGGAGGGAGGGAGGGAGGCAGCACTGCATAAAGCCAGAATGATGCATGGAAAGATCTTTCCATTTGAAACAGCTGGTGGAGGGTGCTTCTCTATTTCCCCAAGCCAATAAGTGTACAGCTCCACCAAGTGGAGAAAAATAGCTTCTGGCTCAGAGAGGAACACACCCAGTTAAACTTGGGCAAAACCAGAGATGGATTGGGGGGTTATAATAATCTTATCATATTAGTGTCCTTGACTATGTTACAACAAAATCTATTTACTTTAAGATGGACCAGTAAAACCTGCCAGAGAAGGGGAGAATGAACGAGAAGTGATGTCAGTTAATCAGATCTCCCCATTTGATTGATGGTATGGTTAACTCTAGAGTCGGCTATCAAGGGAAAAAGAGAAATCACTCCCTGACTTTCATCCTCAAGACGCTCTTTTTATTATGTCCATGTACTTGAGCACAAATGAGTAAGTTTGCATTTATAAAGGCCTCCATTCCCTGCAAGGAAAGCTTTTGCTTAAAGCATGTTTTAGAGAAGCCCCAAATCTCATGTTGATGACCTTGCCAATGTACACACATGTGTGTGCCTACACATGTGTCCTTTACCCAATATGGAAGAGTTAGTGGGCTACAGCATATAATCTATTCAAGAGGCAAAGCTCTGTTTTCTTCTTCCTACTGTGCAACTTCCTGAGTGTATACTTCTTCCTCCTTTAGTTCATGGTGTACAGCAAACATTCTGTAGTCACCCTTTTTGAGGATGTTGTTGGAAGAACAGCTAGCTCTGTTGCCTTGGTCACAATGAAAGAAGGTATAAAGCGTGTGGTTCAGACTAAAACTTCCACAAACTTTTTGTCACCAGGCATTTTTGCTTCGGGTGAAATCCAGGAGGCCATAGGCAATACATTACTCTTTGAAGAAAGGTCTAAGGAACAAGCTTTTACTTGTCACACACTCTATGCTTTCAAATAAGATACAAAAGAATCTTAAACAGAACTTACTTAGTCTTTATCTTCTTGCTGGGATGGGAAGCTACATACATCAGTGGGACCAGATCCAATTTCTCATAGCTTATTCATTTACCCGGAATGACCCATCCCTCAATCTATCCCTTTGCTGTCTCAATAGACAAGGGCTGGTAGAAGTTTCAGGGGGTGGGATGTGGTTCATTTTCTCTTTAAAGAGTTTTCTCTTTATGTCAGCTGTAAAGCTGCTCTGCAGTTACTCATTAATTGAAGAGAAGCCATGGCAGCCAGTAGTGCAGAATCAAGGCTCGGGGATGTTGGAAACACACTGATTTGTACTTGGCAGAGAGAAAGCTTAAGAGGCAAACATCTCACTGAAAACACCCATCAGCACAGTGGAAAAATCAGGCTTGTTCTCAAAGTCTTCAGCTTCAAGACTCAGTGCCACTGGGTCTTTGTTCACATTAATAAAAGACTTGGATGAGCTTATGTCACCACTTGGACTGAGACACCAAAGGCAGCCAGGCTGCCTATAAGGGCAGCTCCAGGGAATGGTTGTTTTTTTGTTTTTGTGAATTTCACCATCATCTATATGAGATGGAAGCTTGAGACACAACAGCCATGATGATGAGCATTCCCCCGCGGTTGCTTCGGAGGTAGAGAGACATTAACCTTGTGCCATCACGTAATTTTGTTTTATTGTACCTGTCATTCTTAAATCTGATCTCTCTTACCCTAGTGAGAGGAGTAGGACCCTATATACTGCTTGCTTTCCCGCTTCCAGGCTCCAGATAATGCTGCAAGTAAGAGAAGCATCTTAAGGTGGACTGGGTCTACCATTTCCGGGACATGGTCCTAATTCCTCAATAGTCATTACTGTTTAAAGACACGAAACAAAGGTTTAGAAGACTCAGGACATCTCTACAGTTTATTTCCTGTGATCTTTTTCACTGACTAGAAGGACAGTTATGTAACACCTCCTAGCACTGGTCCTAAGAAGATACAACAATGAAGTCATGGCTCTTGCCAGATTTTATAGCCAGGCAGAGGCGA